>NC_054539.1:42859631-43029150 GCF_017654505.1 Polyodon spathula | reverse complement strand
GGACCAAAAATTAGGAACACCAGCTATATGTAGCATGCTGTTTTGATTAAAAGGCTAGCCCTTGCATGACTCATTGAACATGACTGCACCAGCTGCATCTCCTTGTTGTAAATCATGTTCTGATCAGACAGGCATTGAAGAGGCTGATGGGAGGCATCTGGACAGCAGGTTCTTCCAGATGCAAGGCTGCATGACTAGCGGATGTTTTTATACTTGGTTTTGTCTTTAGGTGGGGTTGGTACCAAATGTCTTTTCTTTTGTTGTGATTTCACTACATTTATCTCCAAATGTGGTACTGTACCATATATAGTTGTGTTCTATAGCCAGTGTTTCTATACAGGTTTTGCTGAATCAATGTCTTGCTCTTTTAACTTTGAGAAGTTTTTTTATTACCCTTAATCACAACTGAGAGTCAAGGACAGTGATTGCTCAAACAAAACACCAATAATCTCTTTGGCTGTAAATGGTCATCTATGGGTACTTAAGCTCACATTCATTTTGTTTGCGTAAGGACTGGCTTATCAAAAGAAGACAGCTGTAGTTTTATAAAAATGGAATTGCATTCAAAACATGATTGCTGGTGCCACTCATCTAAAGTTATTTTCCTAGAAGAGAATTCCTATTGGAGGCTGGTCCATGCTCTTGAACAATGCATTTTGGCTTGTGTGTTTGTTAACGCTGATTTGAGAAACACACTGAAAATGATTAATATGCTGCACTTCAGTTTCTTTGCTGAGTATCTGTGTATTGAGGTTTGGCTAACATTAAACTGCAGCTTCAGTTCGTTTTTTTTTCAGAAGTTAATTAGTTTTTTTTTTCAGAAGTTGAGATAAGAGCGCAGTAACAGTAAATTAGCATATTGTGAAACTACAATGCAGTAAATTCATTTTATAGAAATGGAAAATACTAGAAATTGGAGTTTGGAAAACAAAAACAAAGCATCAGTCATGAAGAGGTCACTGTCATAATCACCAACAAATCTTGCATACAGTGTTCATATAGGCATGCAAGTATTAAGTCAGTACCTTCAGTGATCTCTGAGATATGAAGCTTTGGCAGTATAGCAGCTGGTTTGTAAATTTACAGGCTCAGTTGTTCATCTTTCTGTAGCTAATGTTAGCAGTGAGGAAGAGGAGAGAAATCAGGCCATTTGTTCCCCTGAGAATATTCCAGAGTTGCTGGGGGAATCTGAAAAGGGGATGGCTATGTTCTGCATAAGCACTGGATTTGATTTATAGTATAAATTAAAGAAGAAAAAAGACAAGGCTATCTACATTGTGTTATACACTACGAAGCATCTCTATCTAAAGAGACAAGTTTAGAATATAATATATATTATGGCTTCCTAGAAAAATACAATTGACTTACAAAGGATGTAATCACAAGCTTCAACATTTTGATATCTTATATAATCTTAAAGTATACATCAGGTTCTGAATAGAAGCTGAACAAAAAAAAAAAACAATACTGAGCATTGATTTACTATGCTCTTACAGGAAAGGTATGGCTCTTCGTTCCCAAGTAAAACCAATAATGAAAATCTGGAAATAATAATAAAACCTCAGTGACTCTTACATGCACTGTTTATTTACTCAGTGTGTTAGCTCATGCTGTTCCATAAGCTTAGATAATAAATTCCATTTCATTTCAAATAAATCTCTTTTTCAGAAGATTTTTTTTTTTTGGTAAATAGTGATGTAAAAACAAAAAGATCAATGTGTGTCTATTTAATCCACAAAGCAAATTCCATAACCCTTCCCTGTACTTCATATGTACTGTAGGTCTCACACCCTGGTGTTTGAAAGAAGAAACATTGTATCATGGCAAACACTAATTCTTAAATGTACAGTAGGTTGTGGAAGCCCTCCAAGATCTGGCAGATTGTCTGAGTTCATCACTCCAATGCCTCTCCTTGTGCTAACTCCGGGAACCCTTCCCGGTGCCTTCGTAACTCCTGGGGTCATTGATGTCAAACTGCATTATTCATCCCACATTTTTTTTGTTATTACATGTAGCATCCTGTGCTTCTCTCTGACGAAGTGTGGGACTGTCGGTGGCGAAACAAAACAGCTCCTCTCCGTTGCACGGACAGCCAGTGGCCCTTCAATGTAAGGCCACCCCTTAGTGGCGCTGGATGTTTCCCCCCAGACTTACTGCCCTACATCTTTTCCCCAACGCACCTGATTGAAGAAAGTTGTATTTGTATAGTAACACATTGTTAAACGTATGTAGTATACGGACCTAACATATCTCAATAATTCACTTCTAGGGCTGTTGTACCGTCTATTCGCTATCCAGTCTCATTACCGGCTGCTCTGTCACCACTTATACGCATTCGAATGTTGCAGATGACAGTTCTCCCCCTTGTTCTTCGTTAACGCTGCATATCTTATACATTAGAAACAGCTCCACATTCTGAATGCTTTCTAGATAAATGGCATCTCAGTTTAAGAGGATTAAGAGTTTTGTTTGACAAAACCTTGCACAAATAATGGACTGGTGCTTGGGTCGTCCTCAGATCCAATAAATGTAAATGCCAGTGCTGGTGTAGCAAATTAATCTATCCATTTATAACGCGGCTTACTGCACTAAATCACCAACTTTGCTCAATGTGCATATAAAAAACGCACTGGAAGATGAAAAATTCAGAACAGAATGTACTTTCCAGAAGTAGTGTTAAGAGAATTACCTTTTGCCATCGACTGCGTCGTGTAAGCATACTTAACTTGGCTGAATAAACCCCATAACTACATAACGGAGGCTGGAAATCGGTCATTCCCCCCCCTCACACTAACGCCTATAGTTTCACACAGTCCAGCAACAACCCCTCTAGCCTCCTTTTGCTTCACATTCAACGTCTGTTACGTTATCTTGCCCTTATGAACGAAACACACAGCAAATACCACAACAACATATAAAATAAACATCACAAATTAATAGGGACAGGTAAGGTGGGAACCTTTAGAAAAGACAATAAAGTGTGTATTCCGATGGCATATAACATACAACAGACACAATTGACTCGGGAAATCACTTAACAGTAACTTCAGAACCCCTCAATTTTCACTTTTCTTTCAACATTCCTAATTTTCTTTATTTCTCAAACTTACAAATTTAAACTTAACTTTCTTTATCAGTATTATTACTGATTCATTATTTATTATCGATTAGATATTACCTTCATTTCTAGCGCATTCCCATGTTTGAATGTGTTGCATTCTATGCACCGAGGGAACCACCTTAACACAATACATATTTGTTTTGGGCAGAAATTACAAGACATTTGTTCACCTGAGCACACGACTGCAACGATCGCACATAATACATCTTTTATGTCTTAGGCGTCTTTATAACCTCAATGGCTCCCGCTTATTTGCTCAAAAACTAACATATGTATCCAACTAAAATAACTAGTTGTTTTATTCCATCACCTTTACTCGCCGTACATAAGTGAACAAACTACGCATTGAAGACTGTATTCCTGAATAGTATCTGCTTATATCCCACGCTTTATACACGTGATAATGAAATGCCCTCTGCAGTGATGTCCCCACGATAAACACAACAAGCAGGCCAGGCAAATCAATTCCATCCTACTCCATGATTATGCTTAACCCAAGCTCGTACGGGCAATGACTTGGGGACCAGCAAGCACAGAAACAAATTACGTTCTTTTATCAATCTTCACCCATCACTGTGGCCCCGGATGACCCATGTCCATTATCGACCGTTGTTTCACAACTCGCAGGCTGTTGCCTTGTGTTGCTTAGAACTGTGCATAAAGAACTTTTGGCGCCAGTAGCCCTTGCTGGCCATCTCCTGAGCGCTCGTTGCTCGAACCAGAGACGGTCACAGGGCGCGCGAACCAACAGGGTGCGGGAACCACATTAAGTACTAATGTTGTCAGGCAGAGTAAGGTAATACCCCACCAATAGCAAAAGCCCAATGAATTCATTTCTTTTACTTAAGCTTATAGTGCGGTGAAGCTCTACACTGTCTTGAACAAAATGGTATTCGTACTAATTTGACTCTCGGAATTGTTAGATACATAGAATATAAATGTACATGTATCGTGTCAATAAACATAATTCTTAAACATATTTACCCTAGGCAGTACGTAGTATAGTACCATGGAGATAATGATGATGACTGCTGATGATGATGATGATGATGTCGATGATGATGATGATGATGGACACTGATGCTACGAAAAAATATAACAAACAACGGCCTTACTATTTCTTCTAGTGCACACCCACTGTACTCTCCTAGATCGCGAACCCTGCTATCTCCCGGGCCGAACATTCCCCTAAACAAAGCTGAGAACATGCCCCCTTCTGAAACACATGTACATGCCTTTAAACAACAGGGGCTTTAGAACACAATAGATACAGTATTGCGTTTGCACATATCCTTTCAAGACAGTTTGATGTGTCTCTTTTGTTCCTGGTTAAATGCCTTGTTCCAAATTTCTTCAGTTGTGCTGCTTGACCTCCCAGTATTGGATTCCCTGTCTGTTCTGCAGTATTGTGGAGACCCGAGTCCCCTTTGATTGGCTGATGACCTGCAGTAATTACAGAAACTGAGACAGGGCTTATGGTCAAGATCAATGAAATGAATGAGGGAAGCAAAGAGTGCTGAAGATCAACATGAAAGTCAAAGTCACTCTGAAAAGAAACCCTCTGGAGTTTGTAGATGTTTTTACTATCCCAGGTACTGTATGGGCAAAAGATTTTAACCCTAGACCCTAACCCTTACCTCTAATTTCTCATCAGACAGTCTAGGTGACACTTGCAAAACGTCATATTGGCACAGTTCCTAAATCATAGAAGGCTTACAAAAAAGTTACAAAGTCTTTGATCCTCCAAGCAT
Organism: Polyodon spathula; assembly: GCF_017654505.1. Taxonomy (NCBI): domain Eukaryota; kingdom Metazoa; phylum Chordata; class Actinopteri; order Acipenseriformes; family Polyodontidae; genus Polyodon; species Polyodon spathula. The sequence continues at coordinate 43,024,278 of NC_054539.1, read as the reverse complement.
GAATACATTAAGTGAAAAAAAACATACTAAGATCTTAGTTCTTCTTTTTCGCTGTGTGTGTGTGTGTGTGTTATTTTGCAGGTACAATTCCCCCACTATTCGAGTGCCCAGCTACGTAAATTACTGCGTAGATTAATCAAACTTACTTAATATTCTTATTGTGCCCTGGTTGCATATTCCTACCCTACCCTATCCCTCTAAGCACTCCCTCTGCTAAACTCACCACCCTGTTTAATAGTTTGCTGCAATGATCTGAAGTAGGTGATGTCTTGTAGGATTCCTCTGAGCCTGCAGCTCATAGCTGGATCAGTTCAGCAGAGACACATATGCTATGTTCAAGTTCATTGCAATGATGCTTAATTGGTTTGAGGTCTGGAGGTTGAGATGGTCAAGGAAGATGACTGAAGCCTGCCTCACCAACAATAACATCATAGTGCATGGTTGCTGTATCATCTGAAAAGGGTTCCAGGGTAGATGTTCTGCATTGCTGGATGGGTTTGGTCATCAACAAGGTTCAGGTACACACAAGACAAGAGTATCAGTAACATAATTTCAAGTTGAATATCAGACGGTTAATAGTCTTTGCTTTGGAAAGACACCTTTTTTTTATTCAAAAGCAAGAAGCAAATACCTTCAACCACAAACACCTTCTACTACAGCTGAAAACATGCATGGGCTAGTTATTCAAAAATACGTGTGATTCACCAAACAGGGCACCGGGTCCATTAATTGATCAAATAATGCATAATGTGGCCATTGGACCCTCAACCAATTCGCAATAAGTAAGGTGCTGGGTGAGGTCAGTGTACTTGACTGCTCACTATCCAATATACAGACGTCATAAAGACTGTGCAATGCTGGTCATAATGTGGAAATTGGTGACTGACTCATGCCATGTTCAGAATTACAGCTTTGGGAACCAGGGCATTACTTCAATACAATACATTAACATTGATTAAATAAGCTGCCACAATGGGCTGTGTGGAGAGACCACAATACATTAGAAGAAACAAAATTAGTTTTTCAATTAAATAATTACAAACCTCTGGATCCTGCACTTGACAACACATGATTAATCTACACGGTCCTCATGAAAATCAATCTCATTGTGAAGTGTTATAGGAAAGAATGACAGGTTTTATTATATAATCTTCAATGCTAACAGTGATAACACTTCTAAATTGACTTATTATTGTTTGCTGCTGCATAGGAAAGTCCTGATGCTTCCTGGTTGCCATATTACCACTTCCTTTGCTGCAGACCAGCCTCACTTTCATGGTCCTAGCCTCACTCTGGATTTGTGGTTTTCCAGCCAAATTTGGCTTGTTTTGAAAGCATCTAGCAGGTTAACACTATTGCCTTTTGGCGGCTTTCTTGGCTGTGCTTTTGCTCTCAGACATTTCCTTTTATTTGTCTCTCCTTGTTGACTTATCATCGCTCCCTCCAGTGCAGAACTTCAGTCACCACGATGCCCTGTATAGTATATCGCATCCTCCCCCTGTCTTCAATCCCCACTATGTCCTGTATAGTATATCACATCCTCCCGTCTTCAATCACAGCGATGCCCTGTACAGTATATCACATCCTCCCCCTGTCTTCAATTACCACTACCGCCTGCCCCTGTATAGTACATGATGCACCCTCCTGTCTTCAATAACCACATTGCCTTGCATAGTATATCATGTCCTCCTTGTCTTTTTTCTGGAGCTCAGTATCCAATAAAAAGTCAAATCAAACAAGCATTCAGCAAATCCAGCTCAAGAAAACAGCGAACGGCGGACCTGAGAGCAGTCCCCCCCCTACCCCAACCCCCCCCCCCGGTCGAGATAATTCTACCCCCCCCCCCACCCCCCGAACCCCCCCCCCCCCCCCCCCCCCCCCCCCACTCCCACACCCCCCCCACCACCCCACACACACCCCCCACACACCCACCACCCCCCCCCCCCCCCCCTTCCCACCCCCCCCCCCACCCCCCCACAACCACCCCCCCCCCCCACCCCCCTCCCCTCCCCCGCCCCCCCCCAAAAAAACAAACAAACTGGTTTTTTGTGGTTGAGTGCTTTTGTGTTTTGTAGGTGAGGGAGGTGTGGGGTGTTTGGGTGGGGTGGTTAGTGGAGTGGTGTTGACGCTCCCCAGCCCTGGGGAAGTATTGGTTTAGTTAATATAAAGTCTTGAGCCTGCAGTTGTAGGGGATTTATCCCATCTTTTGGGGATCTGGTGGTAATTTGAGTCAAGTTATGCCCTTTAGATCCCCCCTGCCTAGGATCGGACGGACCTCTTAGGACGATCGGACCTGCGGCTTTGGGACTTGCTCAGATCTTTTGGGGGTCTCCTGTATCGTCCAAACGGCCAGGTACTGGTCCCTCAAACCAAGTAGGTTTGATGCAAAATTGTTTCTAATTAACCTTCACGTACCTTGCATTCTTTGCGTTTGCATTATCATAAATATAATCTTTAAACTCGTATTCTGTGTCATGGGGTTTGTCCTGAACTAATGAATTACATTTTGTTGGTGGCCAAATGAGGCAGGCTGCACTTTCAACATTTTAACACAACCTAAAAACTCTGTGGAAACCCAGTTTAAAAAAGGTGTACAATATTAATAGTCATGCAAAGGCCAAATGGATTCCCTCCTCTCGTGTCTATACCTTCACTCCCATATAGACTATATAGAGATCTATCTATTACATATATATATTATTATAGATATAACGATCCGAAGTACGCCATCCAACGAAGGAGCTGCCCCCTTCTATAAAGCTCTCTACCTCTCTGGTGGTGTGCGTGTGTGGTGTGGGGGGTTTCTGTGTGGGGGGGTGTGTGTTGAGTGGCGTGTGGTTTTGTGTGGGGGGTGTTTAGACTTATTTTCTTTTTCCATGGAAATTACCCCATTGTCTAGTGTTTTTTGATGTGTTTTTTTTATTAACACAACGGAGGGGAGAGGGGCGGGCGGCTCGTGTGGTGGGGCGGAGGGAAGAGAATGGTTGCCTTAGGGAATTATTGCGGGGTTGTTGATTAGGAGCGCGAGGACTCCACCCCCACACACTTGACGCGTCTTGTGATCGGGGGTCAACACAGCTCGAAACTATCATGGAGATTCCCCAGTTTTTTTTATTTTTTTTTTTTATTTTTTTATAAATAAGGATGTGGGGGGGGGGAGGGTTTGAGTGGATTGGTAGGGGGAGTATGTGGGGAGAAGGCGCTGGGTTGGGGGAAATAACCCTTAAGTTTGATACAGTCTTGTAAAAAACTGCCCTACACCTGAGGTTTGCTTTTTCATTGAATTCACAGTCAGGTATGCAAAAAGATTAGGTCTTTTGTGTACTCGTCGCCAATGGTTATGCTGGACACTTCAATGGCAATAGCTTTGTACTAAAGGGCAATGCTAGCACAAAGTCAGCTACAAAAGATAGATACCATAGTGCTACAATATCAAGACCACTGTGAAATATTTGTCATGGCTGATAATTATGTGGTCTACATTTTGTCATGTCGCTATCCTAAATGGCTGATAATTGTGGAATGTACAGTTTTTTTTTTTAGTTTCGACCTCTGTCGGCTTGAAAATCGGTGCTGGTATAAAATAATGTACAGTTTTTAGATACCAGTTAGAACGGTGTTGAAATAAATACTCTAAAGTTGTCCCATAATAGTTTTGTCAACTCTCATGCAGATGGTTAGGTAATTAAATGAATGTGTACTGATTTGTAGTCAAGGCCCTCAGGCACACCTATAAACCAGCTATTACCTTAATAGAAAAATACTGGTAAATAATTATTTAAATAAACATAATGACCCTTAAATGGAACATCGGATTCTATTACTACTCATTGACTAACTCTGCAGCGCAGGAAATGTACTGTATTCTATTAATCAACATTGAATGTACCTTGTTATAAAAATAAAAGGGTTATTGTGCAACAGTGGGTGGAGAAGACCTTTAACAGCCTTTTAAAAACCCCTGCTGGAAGGAGGAGCTTTAAAGGGCCAAATTCCTTCTCCAACATAAAACAGAGTATTGTCCTCCAAAGCCTTTATATAACCAGATCCAGTGGCCTTTGGCTTATTTTGTACTGTGTCCTCAAAGGCCTCCCAGGTTCCAGTTTCCACAAACAACACCCTATCACGATACAATGCACAGCTCATTTACTATGCCAGAGGCGGCTAGTGGCGTTATTACATTTTTTTTTTACAAAGAAGAGGAAAGCTGAGTCACAACTTTACAACACCAACTGTCTGGGCTGAACAATCTAATTGCATCAACATAATTTGCCCTTTGGGCAAAGGGCGTCACTGCATTGACACCATCTGAGGAATATGGATATTATTTTTGCATTCCACGCCTGCCCTACTTTCCATACTGACTAACTAACCAGCCACCGCATTTTAAATGTTTACTCACCTGCGGCAAAGGGTGGAACTCACCTGTACACCTGCCAAGGCAAAACAAAGCTAGGGGTTTGCCTTTATTTTATCTGTAAAAGGTGTAACCTATATTAAGCTTTCTGTTTTGCCTGCGGTACCTTTTTTTCATGTTAAGAAATTAAATCATAAAGCTTTCCCTGGGGCGAAACTACACCAGACACTGGTTTCAAAGAAAAGCCATGAAGTGTTTATTGAAGGTGGAGTATCACTGTCTTGTGAGGGAGAAAAGAGTTAGAAAAAAAATAGCTTCTTTTCAGATTTCTTTGCTTGATTATGTTTTTCCTCATTTTATCACTTCCCTGGTAGTTAAACTTGTTTTGTTTTTAGCTTTTTCACTATCAGTACATTTATGTTTTCATAAGCACTGTACAGGTATATCTTGTTACAGCTCTGATCAAACACAAGCACTAGTAGCGCACATAATAATAAAGAAATGCAGTACAGACGACATGCATATACTATTGATGTGCAACATTCATGAATGTGGAATTTAAGTGATATGGGGTAAAATGTGACTGACAAAATTTTCAATATTTAAAAAATACATGTTGTTACAACACATTATAACTTCCTCTTGCTTATTTATCAACAGTCTAAAACAGCATAAGAAATATTAAATGTTACTGTATTCATAAAAATAAACTTAGAAAAAAAAATTATTTAAAAAAAAAAATAGTTTGGGATTTCTATAAGTAGTAATAGTATTTAAAATTTAAAATGTACACCTTGTGCTCTGGTTCGTGAACCCCCTGTGTACAATAAATAAAGAAATAAATAAATCTTAGCCACACCACGGTTGTAAATAAGTGTAGCTATGAGAAAGAAATTAAGTTGTTATGGTTACAGACCAGCTATAGATATAGACAACAATCGACAACTGACAATTTGTGGGACAGTCCATCCATAGAGTGGCTGTAAATTAGTGTTTTACATGTCTGAACACAAATTTGATGGCCTGCAGAATTTTCAACCAGTAAAATAAACAAGTAATTATAAAATCAAACCAATATATTAGAAAATGTTGGTATTTTCTAATCTAAACAGTAATTAGTAGCAGTAGTAATAATACTTAGTCAAGCAGCAGGAAGGAACACTACCCTTTGTTCCTATACTACAATGTTCCAACAATATACTATATATATATATATATATATATATTATATATTATATATATATATAATATATATTTTTTTTTTTTTTTTTTCTTCTTTATTTAGAGTGTCCTCTTGCTCCCTCAGGTGAGCCACTTAGGGACCCTGTAAAACCCTAATTATCTCTTGAGAGAGTCAAGCCACTCAGTTTGACAAAACCTACTTATCTTGTAGCTGACCTTCCTTCATTTGCACAAGAACAAAGCTTTGTTTTGTATTTCATCTCAGCTATCAGCTTCCTTTTAAAAACAAAAACGCACCCACTTGCAGGTTGAGAGTACACGGCAGCAATCAGCACCCATAGTTCCCCACATTCTCACACAGCTAGCCCAAACACAACACAAACCCTGTCTTGTCCACCCAATCTCAACTTGTCAATCACTATACTTGAGTATTCCGAATATGATAATTCCAAATGAGCATTCCGAATAAGCTGTTTACATGCAAGTTAAATGTAATATTCCTCTATTATTCACGGCTTACATGCAAACAGGCATATTCAGAATACTGCTGTCTTTGAGCATGCGCAATAGAAATGATCTGACATCACTTGAAGTAGTGCAAGTGTAAAGGTGTGCTTACAACGTTGAAGATGTTGAGATTGTTGTACACATCATTACTTATTGTACTGATGCAAATCAGAAATATGCAAATTATTATGATTTTAAACATGTTTTTATTCATTTAGCTTTTGGAACATAACCTAAAATGCCAGGGAGTGCTCATGATTCAAATCTCCTAAAGCTTTTCCAAACAGCTCCTTAACTTCCAAAGATAAGTTTATGGGGTTTTCCTAAGAACTTGTAATACAATTTAAAATAGTTCCTCAGTTATTCCAGAATTTTAGCTTAGTGAAATATATACTGTGTGTGTGTGTCGATATATATATATATATATATATATATATATATATATATATATATATATATATATATATATATATATATATATATATATAGCCTGTATTGGTACAGTAAGTCAATGAGCACCGTCAGCACCATGGTACAGAAGTAGCACGGGCAGAGTCTTACGCACCGTGATATTAAAAAACACCAGGGCAGCTAGGCACAGTGCCTACCCTGACTACGTGGTCACACACCTGAGCAGTGTGTAGCGTACAACAGGGGGACAGGCCCGAAGCTGCAGCGGGCGATTGACTTTCACACACAGTGATACAAGACAGTCTTTAATTACAAAAACAGTTAAAACATTACAGGACAGATGGGGGAGAGCACACTGTCTGTTGATTGAGAGACCTACACCAGAGTTGAAGGCCCACGCAGCCCACGTATGTACGAGGGAAGTCTTGGTGAGGAGTATACGGCTGGCCCGGCTGAAGCAGCCGCCCTGTGGCTAGTCCTCTGCACAAGCACAGGGACGTGCAGCTACAATCAAAACAAGGCCCAACCTGCAGCCGACAACGGGGACAAGCTACGTCCAGGCCCATGGAGTAACAGCGCTCTCCAAAACAAGAAAGGGTGAAAAACACACACAATTCTTAACAATAATACTTACCGTACTAAGACAGACAGACAGAGAGAAGCAGCCTGACACGCGGAGCGAGCAGGTGCTGATAGATAGAAACAGAATAAAAAGGCTACGAATGTAAAACTACTGATCCTGGGAAAAGCTGCAAAGGCCAGCTTTCAGCAAAAAGTGCAGGGGAACTAGCAATAGCTTATGCAGCACTTTTTAGAAGAAAAAGGCTCAATGCAACACAGAGAGGTCTTACCGTATCAATCTTGAGACGCGAAAAGAGAGCGAGTCTCCCATGCATGACGGTTAAGTACCCTCAGAAGGCGGGACCGAGGGGGTCGCCGAAAAGAGAGGGCCTGTCAGCACCTTTGATAGAAAGAGCTCAGTGACACCTACCAATAGGGAGGAGTGTATCCCATAACGATGTTCTGGTGGCCATCTTTGAATTGAAAGGGAACTGTACTTTACCTTGTGCAGTTTGTTAGTTAACGTTAAGAACTGCTACACTACTCTTGTAGGTTCTATAGATTTATTCTCTTCCAGTGTATTTGGTGTTAGATACCATGCTGGTGCCTGTGCTAACCCTCTGTTGATTTAATGTAAGATTTATCGGTGGCACCTGTAAATATAAAGGTTCCTAATAATTGTGTTGTTTTTTTAAAAGTCAAATGTATTCAGGGACTTTATATTTTATTTTGGACTGAAGGTTGTGACACATTACTGTGGTGTCTCTGGACCACACAAACATATTCTAATAACTGTTCCTGTTTTTTAATGGCATCCTCATTAAGTAATATAATGGAAGGATGTAGGAACCGAGAAAAAAAATTACTTGTTTCGACACCAAACAAAGCCTGTGTGTTTTTTTTTTTTTGTTTTTTTGTTTTTTTGTTTTTTTTTTTGTCACTTCACGGGTCAGAGCTTCTTAGAAGTCAAGGTCAAAAGGTGCTTGAGGCTGAGTTCATGAAAGTTTGGTTGTGGTGTTTATTACTAAGGCAGAACATCAGAAAGCTGAAGTGGCTTGTTCTGAGGTGGTGGTTGCCCCCTTGAGCTAAGCAGTTTCTCTCACTTTTCCCAATAGTGCTTGCTGTGAAATCCCCCAGTGCCTCATCATGTTCCATTGCATGCCATTCAGTATGTACCACATATGCAAAGACCACAGCGGCAATATTTCCATTCAAGAGAAAGAAACAATAAATAAAATGTGTTGATTTCCCCCCCAGAAAACAAAACAATTTTGAGGTTGTAGGGATATTAAGACTGCTGAGTCAGCTAACCCAAATTGCTCTTTGAAGCACACATTGTATATCCTTTTCCCATCACTTTTTGTGACAGATCTCCTTAGTTAGTACAGTAGAAAATATGAGGGTAATTGGAATTTATAAAGCCATTTATTCTAAAGTGCTATAAGCACCATATTATTATGAAAAGTGAAGTCTAATGCGGTGCTCAACTCTGGCCTACAAGATCCATTCCAGTGTGGTCTTTATTCCAGACTGGAATTAGTCACTTGAACTTGCTAGAGCACCTGATTGGAACAAAACCTTACACTGGAATGGATTTTTGAGGTCCAGTTGTGTACATCTGCTTTAATGTACCAAAACAAGAACAAAACCATGTAAATACATATGAACCCCTGAATTAAACTCATTTACTGTTTATTTCAAGCTTTGTAACTTCAATGGAAGTTTTTCTCCTTTCAGAAGAAAAAAGGTATTAATGAATATTATGAATTTCCCGCAACTACATTCTAGCAAATTAGTTGATATGTGTGGTAATGCATCATAATAAGGAAATGAAAGTAATTGTATGCAACTATCTAGTATTTCTTGTATCCTTCAATAATCACATTTACACTTTGCACATTACTGGGTAGTGCGTTAAGAAATATTCTATAAAGCTTCAAAACAATAATAAGCAAGTCCTGAAGGGTGCTTCCTTAGCAACAGTAGATCTACAGGATTCTACAGGATTTTAATGTCTTTGTTTTATAAACATTACTAAGTATTTTGTCTCTGTTTTGCACCCCACACCTGCATGCACACACAAAAGAATATGAACTATGTTCCCATGTTCAAACTTAAATTAGGCACTTAGCGGTTAATACAATAAGTGATGACAATGTTTAAGGCTAAAATAGAAATGTACAAAATTCAAAAATGTTATCCAAATAAATTAATGAATCCTCTTGACCTTCTGAAATGTTTATAAGTACAATATGTGTATTGTCTTCAGTTGAATTTGACCCATTGTTGTATGCACACTTTGCATTTTGATTAAAAACAATGCAAAAATAATAATAAAAAAGGTCTATGACCAAAATTGGTTTCCTCTTTACTTGTTATATTAAGAGCAGTATGGATTAATTCTGAGAATTCTTAACAATAACCCCAAGCAGGCTGTGCTTCCCAGCTAAATCACTGCAAATGAGTTTGCTACAGTAGCGCTCTTGTTGTCTTCAATATCCACAAACAACAAGTCATAAAAGGAAAGGGTTTACACAAGGGTGGAACCAGGCCACTTTAATGTATTGACTCTTTTATGCCAGGGGTCACGGTTCACATTAGCCAAAAAAAATCCTGTCTGATGCAACCTGACAGCTGTTCAGAGTGAAAGATCATAATAGTTGAACTGTAAAGTTGGAATCTTCCATACTGATAGCATACTGGAAAAGGCTAAGCTTCCTAATAAAATGGCACACAATATATTGTAGGGCTTATAGTTTTATACTCTTTCTTCCAATTGTCCTTGTTATTTGTGCCAATATAAATGTATATCATAAATCAAAATCAAAAGTCTCATTTTACAGTGTGTCTTTTGCTCACATTGCCAGCTGTAAATAGAATAGCTCAGCAGAGCCTCTAATGTTTTTGGTTTTTTTTCATGTTAGAGTGCTGGTGGTGCATCAAAGGTAATTGTACTTTGGTTTCTGTTGACGTGAATACTCCACATTTCAGTGAGATGCTAATAAATAAACCAAGTGTAATGAGTAATTTGTTGGTTCAATCTATAAACTGAGGACCATTTAAGGAAAAAATCTCTAACTTCCCAAAACATGCTTGCTCTACTTCCACAGGGGTTTCTTCCATTATAGATACATAACAGCTAAACACAGTGGCAATTTTCAGAAAGTTAATTAAGTGATTGACAATCTTGGCATTTCATACATAACTTTAAACACTCAATCATAAATTATTTCGTATTTGTAAAAATATCAACAAGTTAAATCATTCTTTTTTATTCTAAAAACTATAAAGCTTTAAAAAAAGAAATTCTTATATTAGTATATGTACAGAATGATTTGTACATATAGTACATTAATGGGAGAATTTCAAATGTATTTTGCTACCATCAAATCAAATATTTTTCATGTTAGTGAACAGACTGTTTATTCTAAACAAAATGAGTACCTATACATTTAAACCTTAGTCTATTTCTCCTCCCTCTGGGCACTAAAAAGGATATAAGTGTTCCCATGATTGACTGAATTCAGGCTTAAGAGACTCTGATGCTGTCATCTCCCCATTGTTTTGAAAATGAGCACACCCTCTTACAGCAGGGAAGGGATTATTTTCGCTTATTTGCTAATTCTTCTCATGTGGGAAAATGCATGGTTATAAGATGACTACAGTCAGTTTCGTGAGAACCAGCTTGTGGGGGGGGGGGGGGGGGGGGGGGGGGGGGGGGGGGTTGAATCTGGTAAGACTGTCATTGTCAGAATTACTCACAACTCTTTGTAAAAACAGCAATTCAGCTGTGGGGCACTGCTTAAGCAGTCATGGCATTGGATTATTCATTGTCAAAACACTTATTTATTAATCTCAGGGATGATGATGATCATTTCAATTCTCCAGTGTAGCTGTTCCAAATTAGCTGTGTGTTTAACTTTATTTTGAGAATCTGATGTCAGAAGATGGAATGATAACTATCTTATTAACTACAGCCATGACCATAATAATAATCGAAAAAATAATAAGTCAGTCAAACGATACAGTTAAAAGTAAAATAAAAAAGTGCACTATAAATAAGTGCACTAGATTCATACAGTATGTTGTGTGTAGGGTGTCTACGTATGTTATAAGAGATGTCATTTTTGTACAGTTTGGTGTGGCTGCTCAAACTGTTCAAGTGATCTCTGATATAGTAAGAGTTGCTCTGTACACAACATATTATCTTAATGTATATCACAAAAACTATTCAGGAACTACTATTAAACATACTGAATGTGTTGTTGTTTTTACTTAAGAACTATTCCATATGTTCTTTGCACAAGAAGAATGTGACATAGCCTTCACAGTGATAGCTTGATTCCCCATATGTGATTTATAATAATAATAATAATAATAATAATAATAATAATAATAATAATAATAATTGTGTTATCTGAACACCCAAATATGAAAAAGAGACTGATTTGCTGTAACCAGATGATAAGAGCTCTGAAACTGAATTATGTTCTCATAATCGTGTCAGATCGTGTCAGATTTCTCATAAGAAATGATTTTGTGTGACATGTGTCTCAGTCCGGGGGCCAGAGGATATGGCTCTTAATAGGGTTTTCCCTTACCTCCTTAGTTTAGTATTTCAACCCAAGGAGTGCATCAAAGGAATGATTATCTTCATAGCAGTGGGGGCAGAAGAGGAGGCGGCACTCATGGTTTATTGAAGCCACCCTGCCCCAGCCGCCAAAAGCATGGTAGGTAAAATGAGGATAATGCCCTGGTTAAGGAATAAGTAAGTTCCTATTTAATAAGACCACAGAGAACCAAATACAACTGTATTTGACTTTAATCTAAAGCCCTTGCATCCTGACTAATTTAAAAAAAAAACTGTAAACATTTTTAAAAAAAGCTGAACAGAAAAAAAAAAATGGCTGCCAGGATCACATCACTGCTGGCACAGACAGCATGGAACAGATGGCTCTTCTGACAGCCTGCATTAAATGTAGTTAATGAGCCAGAGCTTGCATGAGCTCATGCTGGTCTACTTCCACATAATCTCTGTGCAGATTTTACAGTGTCACTGCACAGACTGTTTATTAGCCTTCCAGAAGGGAAGTGGGTGCTGTCTTGTGCAATAAGGTAATGGAGCTGTAATGAAGGCAGGGTCTTTTGGATTGGCAATGAAAACCCTCTCCCCTTCCATTGAGATCCGCCTTTGAAGGGCAGTACAGATATTCTGAGAATTTAGTTATTTCAGTTTAGGTTTACAGGCACTTTAAGATACAGTATCATTGTGGGCACATGAAGTCACTCTGTTATGACAACCAAGTGTTATCTCATCTCTAACTAGAGTGATATATAGTGTAGTACTCTACTCACACACTACTCAAGAGTAACTGTTTTAAGCTGGGTGAAAGGTAACACAAGGAGCTACAAGATGATGAATACTTGGCAGATATTAGTATTTATTTCATACTCAGATTTTTATTAAATACAGTTCATGACAAGTCTTCTATATTACATTCAAACACATTAATTTAAGTCATATGCTAGTATGCACTGGCTGTTACATTATCAGTATGTGATGAGCAACACCCATCTTCCTGGCATATGACTGTTGCAATATGAGGCTGGGAATTGTTAATTGCAGAACATCAGAAGTTTGAGTCATCCATCTGTAATAATTCTTTGTATTCCAAGAAGGTTGGGCAACATGGCATACTGCCAAAAGACTAATAACTGGAAGACAAAAGAAGGGAGTCCTGCATCCGGTAATTGGGTAGCCCAGAGTGCTTACAGTATTTACATTTAAAACAACACGCCTTGATGTGGACTGCAGCTGGAACAGCTGTGAATTTTAGGTGGCACAAACAATTACAGTCCACAAATAAAGAGAGGAATTTGCTCATTTTGTTTACTCATAAGTGAAAATACAGTTAGGATTATTTTCCTTTTTGAAACGCAGGAAATGCACTTGGTACTGTTGTTTGTATTTGTTTAGATTTATAATAGAAGAATCTATGGAATCTATTTTTGTATTTGCCTTCATTACAACAATGTGAATCTGTTTTGGTTTTTTGGGGTTTTTTTGCTAATAGAAGCTAAATGGTGCACTGCTGTTAATCAGCAAAACAAGGGTTCGAAGCAACACTGAATACAGTGTTGAATTCATACGATTAACGTGTGCATTCTGCAAACATTAGTGTAGCATAAAAATACCAGTGCAGTTGTCCTTGCTCTTATGGTTGCTAAATTCCAATTCCAAAAGCAATTAAAATTTACCGCTACAGATAATGCAATCATTCAAAAAAGGACTCTTCACTTTTTCATTGCAACAATTTTTATACTGCTTAAGCCAGATTGTAATTTAATGAAGGCTTAATACACACCAGCATCACCACTGCTTCTGTAATCAAAAGGTTCGCAGAAGTGCTTCACTGTTTATGCTCCTTAATATAACACTATATCATATTATTATTATACCACACATGGATTTTTTCTCAACAAAACCTGAATGTAAAGGGCAACGTACATTCTGTAATTCTGACACATTTAAACTAAATATTTAAAAAAGGTATGCAGTATTTCAAAAGGAATACAATTTTTTTTTACTTGTACTTAAAAATAAGTCATTTATAAAGGAGTTCAACTTTAATGTTCCTCATTTGCAGGTACATTAGTACTAGTTTTTAGTAAAAATAGAGAGGATGCCATAGCCCTGGTTGTATAAAGAGAATCCAGTACAGAAAGAGTTAACTCAAGGATGTGCTGCTTCCTGGATTCAGAGGGCCTGTGCAAATATAATTAAATGGAGCCTGAAATGCTGACTCATTGCACTCAGTCTTTTATTAACTGTGCTGTCATGTCACACAGGCTTTACGGGAGGCTGGGAGTTGGATTGAAGCTGCTGAGCTGCCTCCATTTACAAGAGCATGTTTCGAGGTATTTTTAGACCACCAAGTCTCTCTGCTTAGGCTGAAGAAATCCCTTTTTAAATCCCTTCCCAATAAAGAAACTAAATAAAACTGTGGCTAATATAGCAAGGTGATTTCAAAGAAAGCAAAAAAGGACTTGACACCTTTATATTGGACCAATACGTAAGATTAAAACACAAACAAGTTTATGTGGAAATTAATTCTATATGCAGTCTTTACCCTAGAATGTAAGGTAGGCATTAAAAATTTGTGGATAGAAAAAAATAAATATAGTTATTGCTGTTTATATGAGGAAAAAAATCCTAATTTTTAAATCCTAATAAAAACAGAAACTTGCTGAAAATGTAGGACATGTTGTACATGGCTAAAACATGTGTTTACTTTTGTGAATACAGGCCTCTTTCTATATATTTTGCCTGCAGGTATACTGACTGTAAAATGGCCAATGTTAATTGTGGCTACACAAGCATCATAAACACAGGCTAGGCTGGGGTGCAGCACTGAATAAATGCTATATTGTTAACCATGGCAAATTCTGTGTAGACTGGCATTAAACTTACGGCAACAATTGCCTTTTAAATACAAAGAGTCTAATTCAAACAAAAGCTACAGGGGTCCTCTAAACTACCCCCAACTGCAATTAGCAAAGCAAGCGAATTTCCATAACCCCCCCCCAGGCTTATTCTCTAACTGCTCAATTCATAAGGTGTAGCTGTGTGTGGTTTTGCTTTCATTTATATGCAAGGCCTTGCGATGAGGTGACTTGGGTGATGTCATTTAGAGGTATATCTCATTTCTGCATATATAGACAGAGGTTCTAAATATTGCAATCATTTAAATCATTAAATTGCATGCTGCATGGTGTTTGAAGTATTTTTTAAACAGAAGCACAATAAAGAGATGCAAGAGATGTACATGCAAGGTTTATGTTTGTAAAGGTCCCAATTATGATTAAGACTGATAGAAAAATGGTCAGTCCAGGCATGTTGGACCAAAGTCCCTTGCAAATCTCAGTATTAGTGTACAGCCTTTGGTGCTATGAAACACTTTGAATTGCACATGTTTTACATGAAATTCTGGTCTATGGGTGACTGATTTTGGGGTTATTGGGTAGATACAGTGCCGTGAAAAAGTATTTGCCCCCTGTCTGATTTTCTGCATTTTGCATATTTTTGACAATGAATGTTATCAGATCTTCAACCAAAATCTAACATTAGATAAAAGGGACTCTGAGTGCAAATTAAGATATGCAACACCCAATGCCCCCATGTGAAAAAGTAATCGCCCCCTTAGACTCAATATCAGGCTACGCCACCTTTAGCAGAAATAACTGCAACCAAATGCTTCATGTAGTACTGTGAGATCAGTCTCTCACAGTGCCGGGGAGGAATTTTGGCCCACTCCTTTATACAGAACTGCTTCAAGTGACATTTGTGGGTTTTCGAGCATAAACTGCTAGTTTTAGGTCCTGCCACAACATCTCAATAGGGTTTAGGTCTGGAATTTGACAAGGCAATTCCAAAACTTTAGATTTCTTGTTCTTCAACCATTCTGATGTAGACTTGCTTGTGTGTTTCGGATCATTGTCTTGCTGCATGACCCAGCTGTGCTTCAGTTTCAGCTCACGGACGGATGGCCTGACATTCTCCTGTAGAATTTTCTGATACAGAGCAGAATTCATGGTTCCTTCAATGATGGCAAGTCATCCAGGTCCTGATGCAGCAAAGCATCCCCAAATCATGACACCACCACCACCATGCTTGACCAGTGATATGAGGTTCTTACTGTGGAATGCAGTGTTTGGGTTTCGCCAGACATAACAGGGCCCATGTTGACCAAAAAGTTCTAGTTTTGACTCATCTGTCCATAGAACATTGTTTCAGAACTCTTGAGGATCATCCAGCTGCTTTTTCGCAAACTTGAGACGAGCATTTATGTTCTTCTTAGTAAGCAGTGGTTTCCGCCTTGCTACTCTGCCATGAATCCCATTTTTGCCCAGTGTCTTTCTGATGGTGGAGTCATGAACACTGACCTTAGCCGAGGCAAGAGAGGCCTGCAGATCCCTGGATGTTGTTCTAGGGTTCTTTGTGACTACCTGGACGATTTTACGCCTTGCTCTTGGACAGATTTTGGCAGGACGTCCACTCCTGGGAAGATTCACTACTGTCCCAAACTTTCTCCATTTAGACAATACGGCTCTGACTGTAGTTTGGTGGAGCCCCAGAGCTCTTAGAAATGGTTTTGTAACCCTTTCCAGACTGATAGGCATCAACAACTTTTTTTCCAGAGGTCTTCAGGAATTTCTTTTGATCATGGCATGATGTGCCTCTAGAATCTGTGTGCTGACAACTCCACTCTGATGGTAAGGGCCAAAGTTAGTCAGATTTATATTGGGCTTGTCTGGCCCAAATCAGGCCTGATTGTTAACCAAAGTATTCAAACAGCGGACCCTAATTATCCTTTTAATTGGGTTGAGTTAACTAAGGGGGAAATAACTTTTTCACACCTGAAGATTGCATGTTTGATTACCTTGCACACCAAACAAATGAAAGAAGCACCAAAGGTTTTTCTCTCAGACTCCCTCTATATACTAATACAACCTGCAAAAAGATCTGACAAAATTCAATTTGAAAAATGTGCAAAAATGCAGAAAATCAGACAGGGGGCAAATACTTTTTCACAGCACTGTAGGCATCACTTACCTTTTCTTCTTTTTTGTGCATTACGCAAGCAACTTGATCTTGATCACAAATGCAGCCACACAGACCAAATACAAAAATACAACCACACAGACCTGCTCTTAGCAACCTGTAATAGAAAAAATGAATTTTCATCAAAAGGTTTAGCCCATAAGGTTTTGAAATGCATTTACCTGGTCATTATAAGCTTCAATACACCACTAAAGAGCAGGCCTTACTTCCATGTTGGCCCATTTAGCAACACAACATATATTGAGAGGTCTGCTATGCAGTTTTGTACCTTCAAAGATATTTCACAGTTCAGAGAAATGAAAGTACAATGATACAGGTATTGTGAAGGCCATTTTAAAATCTTAGTTTTACACTTTTGGTAGCAACCATTGATTCAGCTTTTTGTCAACTCCAGCTCCACAAGTGTTTCCAGCCTCCAACAGAGTTCGAATTACGGGGGGGCACGGAAGGGCTTGGCCCACCTAATTCCGACCACGGCCCCCCTAGATACAGGTGAAATCAAAATCTGGGGGGGCCCAGTCATATCTGTCATCATCTGTATTATCAGAGCTGATGGGCCATTTTAACATTTTAATGGGTGTAATTTTTTCATCCACACTACAAGTGGTGCTGTAGGCTACTACAGCCAGGCTTTCCCACAGGAGCGTAACGTCCATTCTGATAACGTTAGCTAGCCTACTCCGCACCACCCCTCGAGGCTCGTCCGCCTCAACTGCGCCAGCTTAGCTAGCTAGCTATATATATATATATATATATATATATATATATATATATATATATATATATATATATATATATATATATATAGTATATATCTTATTCCAGAGTAACTATGTAGCTAGTGGGTCTAGTTATGTCTAAAACTAAAAGGAAACAAACAGATCTGTCAGTGTTTGGTTTCGCTAAAATTTCGAAGCCGGACGAAAATGACCAGCTGCAGCTAAAGCTAACGATGGCAGTAATGTTAGCATGAACTCAACTAAAGAACATGACTCAGACGAAAATGATGAGCTAGACAGCATCAGTGACACAGAGCAGGCCAGTGGTGAAGCAGATCCAGCCAGGGCAAAAGAGGACCTGGACCTTCCAAAAATTTGAACAGTTAGTCAGAGCAATCAATGGAAGGAGCGCAACCCGTGGCTGTACATCAAAGAAGGAGGAGTAGGATGCAAGGTTTGCAAGAAGGCAAAATTGCTTCTTTGCGCAGAAAAAGGGGTCCATTTATCAGAAGAATGGATAAAGGGCACCGTGAGTAGTGGAAACTTAAAACACATAAGAAGATATGTAAACACAGGGATAGTTTCGCTCATAAACGGGCACAAGAAATGGCAGGGAGAACAAAAAGATGAGCTTCTGAACATGGTTATAGAGGCCAGCTCACATCTGTTTGAGGAAACTGAAGCATCATTTTGCACAGCCTACAGCATAGCTAAAGAATGACTGCCTTTCACAAAAATGATTTCATTGCAAGAAAAGAATGGCACAAAAATGGGGCAGGTACACAGTTCCAATCACTCATGTGCTACCATTGCAGTTCACATAGCTGACGAAATGAAACACAACTTGATTTCCAAGGTTAAAGAGGTGAACTCTCAAATCAGCATATGTATATACGAAAGTACAACACATGGAATTAGTTACCTGATCATCTATCTCAGGTATGATATCAGTGGTAATGGTGACATGGAAAACGTGTTTTTGGACTTGGTAGAACTGAAACATGGTACTGATGCTGCATCTATCTATGGCTCATTGAGAGAAAGGTAAAAATGCTGGTTTGGACGACGAGTGGCTGAAAACGCATCTAATTGGTATCGCAACTGATGGGCCCTCTGTCCTCACTGGGAGAGTAACAGGATTAATTATCAGGCTAAAAAGCGACTTCTCCACTGTTCAAGCAGCACACTGCTTAGCCCATCGTCTTGAGCTGGCCGTGCGTGACTCCCTGAAGGCCGTGACAGGATGCAATCATTTTGAGTTTTTCATTTCAAAGCTCTATGCCATCTACCACCAGTCCCCAAACAGCGCAAGGTTACTGAGAGGCGCAGCAGAGGAACTGAACATGACACTCCTTAAATCGTCCAGGTGTTCACCATTCGCTGGGTGACCAGTAGTTACAAGACAGTCAAAGCAGTGTGACACGACTTCCCAGCATTAGCAAAACAGTTAAAAGGAGCGAGCGAAGACACAGCCTGCTCCTACGCTGACAGGAGGCAACACGCTGAACTGCACAAACAGCTGGCAAGCAAAGGCTTTGTAGGTGACCTTGTCTGCATGAAGGAAGTCCTGCGGGATCTCCAGGCCCTCTCCCAAAAGCTACAGAAGAGGGACATTACCTTGACAGAGTCAAGCCGCCAGATAATGCAAATCATAGAAGTGTTACAGGCCATGAAAGATAAAGGTGGAAAATCTATCCAAAAAGCTGAACAGAGCATCTCAGCTGGCGCATTTAAAGATGTTGAACTGATGGATGGTAGGAGGAAAATCAACAGGTTGCATTTTCACCAAGCAGTAATTGACAACCTGTCAAAACGCCTACCTGATTCAGAGCTAGTGGAAATGCTCAAACCACTCCACAAACGCTACTGGCCAGATGCGCACAGCGACTTGGTGTTATTTGGAGAGCAAGAGGTTCGTAACCTGGTCAAGCTGCTCGGAGCGCCACCAAGAGAAGCTGTTGATGAATACCGCGGCTGGAAATTGCAGGGGAATGATGGTGGAGAAACACTGAAGAGGCTCATTATTGCAGGTAAAACATTCCTTCCTACATCAGCAGAATGCGAAAGAGGCTTCTCTGCTCTCAATGCTATTGACAACAAGGCCCGAAACCGGTTAAGGGAACAAAGCTTAAGTGCGCTCCTTTTTCTGGACATCAACGCACCCCTGCTTGAGCAGTTTAACCCGAGGCCCTTTGTGAGGTCGTGGTTTAAGGCAGGCCATCGTCTTTCTATGTTGTGGAGAACTGGAGTAGATGCCAAAAAAGAGGACAACAGATCAGTGTGGCAGTACCTCCAATAGGTGAGTAAGTTGATTCTCTATTTGATCCTCTCTCTCTCTCCATGCGTAACTGTGATTTTTGCTTGTGAGACGCAATGCGCTGTAGCCTACCACTTGCAGTTATCTCTGTGATCATAGATGACTTACAGTCAACAGAGAACACATTTAACTCTGTAGTATGCTAAGGTGTGCAGTGTGCAGTGTGTGTTATTATGGCGGTGTGTGGCAGTGAATGCGTATGTAATTGAAACATCCTAGCACCGTTTACTCTCCCAGGTGTGGTGATATTAACCCTCCGCTACCAGACAGCAGTGTCTGGATCCAGGAACATGGCTGCGTTACATGAAGAACATTTAATTATTTTCCGTTCCAACCATTGTGTCTAGAAAGTTTATCTATGCCTGTGTTGCCTGCTTGTGATGTTTGTTGTGAGACAGGCCTACGCGATGCATACTGCAGCATTTATTATCTCTCCGTGGTTATAGCTGCCTCACAGAGAATGCATTTTGGATGAATTGTTGACTAAGCTTATGTGCTTGTGTGTAGGCTATTATTAATGTTGTGTGGCAGGTAGTGTTTGTAAGTGAATGCAGTGGCAGATGATTTGTTACCGTGCGTAACTGTGATATACAATGCTTATATTGATCAATATATTTTTATTATTGTCGATACAATAATATTGTCGATATAAATTGTAAATACAGTAGTGCCTTATAATTCCAAACTATATGAGTATTTTAGCCGGGTCGAAATTCTAATAAACTAACATACAATATACGTCAATCTCCCTTCCATCACAGTAACCCCAACTCCCACCCCCCACCCCCGGCGTAGGTGGGCTCCCCAGGAGCTTCAGGGTAATTCGAACACTGGCCTCCAACACCCAAGAACTCATTAGCAGCTATCATCACTAAGTGGGAGACTCTTTTTATAGTCACAGTGTTTTCAAAAGGAAATGGATAATCACATATGTCATGCAATATATTATAAGCAGACAAGAAGAATAAAGAATGAAACAAATAATATTTTACTTGACATGTGACCCGAACCATTTTGAGAAATGGGTCTAAGCAAGCAAACCACATCTCAAGGAAAGCTGCCAGTCAATCTAGGGTGCCTCTTCACTGAGAGAAATCAAAACAGACCAGACACCTACCAAAAGTTTGAAAATAATGACTTTTTGATGAAACAGCTGGCTAAAATTGCATTCCTGATTGGTGAAAATAAACCATAAATATGACTCTTTTTTCCCTTAGCTATAACTAGCCTGTTATATTGTTCCTATATTAAAAGACTGTTTTAAAGGTAGTATAATTAAGATCCTGAAAACCAGCATTGTCAGGTAATTCCCTTTCACAAAGAGTAGAAGGTGCCTGAAGTTTCTCCATTTCTGTAATGTTTCCAGAGGTTGATATCTATCTGCCAAGTGAAATTTTCACCTAATAAACTCTTTACTCTAGCAGATGGGAGTTTATTTCTGTCATTTTCACCTCTGCAATTTTCACACCTTCAGTTTCAACCTTCCCATATCAGTAACCCTACAGGGTTTGCTTTACTGTCCTCAGTGTGCCACAAGCAAATCCCTCAGACAGGATAACTGCATCATTTGCAGATCTACAAAAAAAGGAAAAAAAAAACCTGAGGTGCAAACCTAAATGCTGAAGCAAGTTTAAGTTTATAGTTTGATCAATATGTTTATATTGAATGTAGTACACTGTTTGTGATATATTTCTGTTGAACTTTCACTGGTGCAAAAAAACAGCATCCTCAAAAATCAATAATGTGGCTACCATTTGGTGCTGGAAAGTTTCCCTGAGTCATATATTTTCCATGGAATGGGTAATTTACCCATAGTTTGCTCACAGGGGAAATTTAGCCTTTGTACCAAGTTGCATATTAATGTCCACTGGGGACATGGGTTTTCACTTGTGACCTGGTCCAGATTCAATCCAAGCAGGAAATACATGAGAAGCTAGTGACTCAGCCCACTACTCTCATTTTTTGTTCCGTCAGGAGTAGAGGGGGATAAAACCAATTAGGATCTAAGAGGCAACTATTGATTAGTTTGATTAACGATCAATCAGCGCCCAGCCACCTGATATAAAAGGAGGCCTCAGCTTCTCATTTGGGAGACGGAGCTGAGGAAGCAGGTTGGTGTTTGTTTTGTGGTTTTTTGAATTTTCTAAATCCAGTGAAGGCATTGCCCAGCCTGGAAACTTTATTTTTGTGAGTTTTGTTTTTGCTTTATTTGTGTATTGCCCCGCCTGGAAACTTTATTTTTGTGAGTTTTGTTTTGCCCCTGAGAGGCCATCTAACTGAACAACAATACCTTAAAACACAACTTGTTGTTAGTTATTTCTTCTGGGTCTGATGTCATCTACACAAGCCATCGTGTGACACACCTTGACACACTTACTGCTATTGTAAAATGGGCATTTCCAGGGAAATATGGCTTAGTGAAGAAACCACAGAGACGCTGTTGTTTAACATCATTAGCTCTTGGAATCAGCCAATCCGAGTGCTCTGCTTACCCAAGACATTTTATAATTTATATGATCTTTTCTACACCTCAACCCATAGTAGGTATTAACTTGACACTCCAAACATGAATGCAAGTACTCAAGACTTTAAGTATAACAAAGAAATCCTCAACCTCTATACATTTTGTGTTTGTTTGAAAGATTATTTATTGATGTATTGGATAACTACAGTGCAATGTAACTCTCAAGAGTCTGGTAAATGCTAAGTTTGTAAGGAATAATCTTTCAAAACAGCCATGGATGGGAATGTTCCCAGATATAAAGAAACTGGTACAAAAAACACAATTACCCAATACCGGAAGCAGTAATCCCATAAAGAACGTTAACTTCTTCATCCTTCCAACTACATTTCAAAATCAGTATACATGGTGAGAGACCTACATTGCATAAATATCAAAACACATTATATACAAGGGGAAGTGTGATATGACATGACTATTTTTTGCTAGTACATTAAAGCCATTGAAAAATATTGAACCATGATTCATTTGGTAGAAGATGGGCAAAAGGCACACCAATGGAAGTTGCTGTTATTTTGTCAGCTATCCTAAAACCAAAGAAAACTACAGATGCTTTTGCCATGTGAAAACTCTTAGTTTAGACCTTTTGACCATATTTTTTATTTGACCCAGACATTGACGAGTGCATATTTTACAAACGGAAAAAAGTGAAACAGAATACTGTGGCAGGTGAAAGCTGGAGAGGAGTGAAATTTAAAGGGAGCTACTCACGTGACCTGTCCAAGATGGTGCATCTTAAGCATAGGGTCTGGTTACGGGGGCCATCTTGGGAAGGTCGGAAGCACAGGTGTTTCAGGTTGTGCTGATATCTAAGCCAGGTTAGGTCACACGCATAACTGAAAAGTGGTTGACTGTGACAGATTAATAGAGGTGGGGCCTAGGGTACATAAGGGGAACTGTGTGGAGTAGCAGGGGTTCCCAGGTTGGAGGTGGAGACTGGACAGGGTCATATCTGGCGTGTTTGTACAAGCAAGTTGATGGTGTGGTGGTGGTGTTGTTGCTGTTGATCTCTGGTTTCATTTAAAGTACAGGCTCGAGAGGAACAGCTCGAGAGACAGGGACATTGCAGGGAGAGCGAGTGACAGGAACACCATCGGTGAGCGATCACATGGTGAGGATAAAAGAAACATGGCTGGACTATGACTGTCTCCCCAGACAACTTGGAATTGTATATATTTGTAAACAAATATATATCACAAGCACATGTGTGTACCCAAAAATACACAGTTTTGTTGCATTGAACTCCTGAGACTGTGCGTGTGTGTGTTTATTCTGTCACTTCCATTCCCTCTCACAACTACCTTTTATTCTTACAAACACACACCCCTGATAAATATATTGTAATGATTATTGGTGTGTACTGAGATACCAGTATAACCGAATAACCTTACCAAGTATGGCAATTTTTTTTGTTTATTAGGGCACTTTTCAGCCCTACTTCTCTTCTATCATTTAAAAACACACATTTGAAGCATATCTTCACAATTATCAAAATTGTCAAATTACATTAAAGCACTGCATATTCATTTTCTGACTACCTAAGAAAATTCACTGTTTATAGCACTTCCATTTTTAGACCCATCTACTGTGCCCTGTAATGCATGCCATCTTCTAACTGGGGATAACAACATCCAATTGGTATACAAAACAAATACTTTGAAGAGCTCCCAAAAATCCCATTTACCATTACAGTTCCTTCACATTGCTGGAGATAAGGCAGCAAGGCAGCCTTTAAAGTCATTGAAAAGATACAGTACCTATATATATATATAGTATAGTAAGAAGCTGGAATATATACAGTCTGCTCAGAGCAGTGCGGTATCTGAATTGATACAATGTATTATTATTATTATTATTATTTTTATATATAAGAAACAAAGATGGCATGCAAGTCAATACAAGGCTGCATTTCAAAAGAGTGTCTGTAAAGACGGCCTTGATGACATGACAAGAGTTAATAAAAATACAAACTTAGACCAATTTATTCCGTATCTGATACCAAGAGACTAATACATGCCTTCGTTTCATCTAGATTTGATTATTATAAAGCACTTTCTTCTGGTGTCCTAAAATTTGTGGTGTCCCGTTTGCAGCTTGTTCAGAATACCGCCGTTAGAGTTCTGACTAAAACTAGGAAAAGTGAACATATTTCCCCTGTTTTGGTTTCTTTACACTGGCTCCCGGTGCAGTATAGAATTGATTTTAAGATGTTGCTGTTAACTTATAAGGCCCTGAATGGATAAGCAAATAGTTATTTGCATCAGTGACTGACCCTGTATCTTCCAAACTGCACTCTGAGATCACATGATGCGGGGCTGCTGGTTATTCCTAGGGTCAACAAAAGCAACATAGGAGGCAGGGCTTTTTCTTGTAGAACTCCTAAATTATGGAATGCTCTGCCTTTGTTTGTCAATGTTCAAGTCAAGACTAAAAATGCACTTTTATAAAATGGCTTTCTTATCTTAGTGAGTATTAATGTAACTTTAAAATTGCTGCTTTTGTATTATTATGTGTATACTGTTATATAAATGGTCTGACTGTGGCAGTTGTATGTGTGACATACTACACAAATGTACTATGGTTTGTTATTTTTTTCTGCTATGTACTGTACAGTGCTTTGCAATACTTTTGTTTAAAAAGCGCTATATAAATGCAATAAATAAATAAATAAATAACAGAAACCTCATATTGAAATAAAGCCACTGTGTTTCGATTCAATCCACCAATTGTTCTTTTTTTAACACAAAAGATAGAAAAGAGAGGATGAAGAACAGGGTTCAAAATGAAAAAGGTGCTCCAATGCATGGTAGGAAAGAGAAAATGGAGACATTCACTTGGGAGAGTAACAAGGCTGTCAAACATAGTGGAAAGGATATATGAGTAAAGTGAATATATAAAAAATAAGGCATTTAAAAGTACTATTAAGAAAATGATGACTTTCATGGTCGTGTATTTCCTGAAGGCTACTGACATGTAGGAGTTCAGAGACAGAAGACCACTGGGACCGAATCCTAAAACCATACACCATCTACACTCTAATATAGTGCTACAGGAGCTACTAGATAATCTGACCTTCAACCATTGTGGCAAGTATTTAAGATAATGCCTTTTATTTTAACACCTTGGGATCTGCATGGGATCTCAAAGCAGTTTACAATCAAGTCCGTTTACAACTGTATCTATTAGCAACCGCATCTGGAACAGGCCATGGTAGATATTTTTTGCCAACACACCGCAAAAGAGCTTGGAATTTGTATATGTAAACTTAGAGTAACATCTGCTTTGGAGAGGTCACAGATTCAGTTTAAAATGAAAAACAGTGGGATGTACCATGGTGCAGTGGCTGTACTTCCCAAAGAAACTCAACTATTACACTAACATGGGGACTGGGCTACTTTGAAATGGGAATGCCTGCTAATGGGGTCTCCTTATTTAAATACACTGAAATGTTTCTCATTCACTTCTAGTGTGGAAAAATAGTGATTTGAATAAACTATTTTCATACTGCTGGTATTCAATACAGATTCACAGGCCTCAACATGAAAGTGATACAGCATTGAAAAATACTGAAACAAAAAGCCTCAGATGACGTCTTTTGACCTTCAACACTATAAATAAAGGGGAATTACAAAAAATGAGTTTGTAGTTAAATGGTGTGACTGCTTGTTAGTCAAACTGAAAATACAGTTTCACTTAAAGCCACTAGACAGGAAGGATGTGAGTCAACCTTAGGGAGGCCAATTTTTTTTTTTTTTTCTTAGAGCCATGTGGCTATCGTTTGAATGTAGGAGTGAATTTTAATGATATGTAAAAGGGTTGATAACTCCAGTTACTCATCAGCATGTCAAAGTTGTTACAGTCTTCAAAACTGCATTCCACAGTTCCCCAAACTTCGATCTATTAAATGGGAAAATGAAGCCTACCCCAGGGCTAAGGTGTTTTTTGGGGGGTATTAGCAACACTTTTAGCATGTTTTTATCCAACAAGACAAAACAACACACAGTTTGGTTATCAGTTGTCATTTTGATTTGGGAGGATTTTTATAAATGCACTATTGTTTAATGGTGTATCAAAGGAAGGCTGTGATAGTGTCTGCTGAGCTGTCTGTGCATTTCAATTTTATTTGAATTCATTAATATCTGGTAATACGTATTATGATGTCTGTTTTGATTCAATTTTGATATGGATCTCCTGACACCATTTTGTCAGGACAGCCTTAAAATTGAGATATAGATCTATGTAGATGTTCTTGGTTTTCTTCATGGTTACAAAATATTTAAAAAATGGTATCTGTAAAACCCAAAAATCAATGAAGCTGTGTGACTGAAATACAATGATTCTTGGTAGTAAATCTCCCTCCTGACCTGTGAGGGCGCTAAGCAGCGAGAACAGAGGTCCTTGGACGGGCTGGCTTGACAGTTCTTTCCCAGGGTTCAAGAGAACTCCGGTGCATTAACTCATCGACCTGGAAGGGAAACGACATGGCAGTCACAAATTGGAGGGGCGGCTGCACTTGTTTACCAAGGGGTCATGTGTGACGGCATAAAAGGGGACAGAGAGACGCAATCTTTTCCTTCGCTTTGGTTTGTGTTATTGAGTGTTTTGTTTGTCTATAATTGTCTTGTTTGTTATTATTATACTGCTAACATGTTCTGGAGCTGTCGCCAAGGGCCAGCACAAAACCCGGAATAGCACTTCACTACTGTCACTGATAAACCTGTATCACCCACCACGAGCACTACTGCACGCACCCAGGACTGGTGACTGTATTAGTTTATTGTGGGACCGATATTTGTGTTCATTATTTGGGACTGCAATCCCATTGTTATTTACTCTGTGCACTACACATTTTTGTGTATTGCCGAGGATTATTATTTGGTCACCAAAACCTTTTTCCAAACTAGATTACAAATCTCTCTGTCTGCTTAATTATGTACTGCATCTCTCCTGCACCTGTACCCAATCAATCACATTGCCACAAGCTGCCACCTGTGAGAAAAGCATGGACATATAAGAACATAAGAACATAAGAACATAAGAAAGTTTACAAACGAGAGGAGGCCATTCGGCCCATCTTGCTCGTTTGGTTGTTAGTAGCTTATTGATCCCAAAATCTCATCAAGCAGCTTCTTGAAGGATCCCAGGGTGTCAGCTTCAACAACATTACTGGGGAGTTGATTCCAGACCCTCACAATTCTCTATGTAAAAAAGTGTCTCCTATTTTCTGTTCTGAATGCCCCTTTTTCTAAACTCCATTTGTGACCCCTGGTCCTTGTTTCTTTTTTCAGGCTGAAAAAGTCCCTTGGGTCGACACTGTCAATACCTTTTAGAATTTTGAATGCTTGAATTAGGTCGCCACGTAGTCTTCTTTGTTCAAGACTGAACAGATTCAATTTTTTTAGCCTGTCTGCATATGACATGCCTTTTAAGCCCGGAATAATTCTGGTCGCTCTTCTTTGCACTCTTTCTAGAGCAGCAATATCTTTTTTATAGCGAGGTGACCAGAACTGAACACAATATTCAAGATGAGGTCTTACTAGTGCATTGTACAGTTTAACATTACTTCCCTTGATTTAAATTCAACACTTTTCACAATGTATCCGAGCATCTTGTTAGCCTTTTTTATAGCTTCCCCACATTGTCTAGATGAAGACATTTCTGAGTCAACAAAAACTCCTAGGTCTTTTTCATAGATTCCTTCTCCAATTTCAATATCTCCCATATGATATTTATAATGTACATTTTTATTTCCTGCGTGCAGTACCTTACACTTTTCTCTATTAAATGTCATTTGCCATGTGTCTGCCCAGTTCTGAATCTTGTCTAGATCATTTTGAATGACCTTTGCTGCTGCAACAGTGTTTGCCACTCCTCCTACTTTTGTGTCGTCTGCAAATTTAACTAGTTTGCTTACTATACCAGAATCTAAATCATTAATGACATCTATATCAGTGAAGTTACCACAAACAAACACAGCCTGACTCCTAGCCACAAGTAAATTCAAATCATCTGTCATCTTAAAAATAGTTCCCTCATTTAGATCATACCATTGGATGACAGAACTATCTGGCAAGTCAAATAAAGTGACCTAAGCACTACCTTTTCCTGCATTCAAACATTAGCAATAGTTACTTTTTATAATAGCTTAAGAGTTGTCAGTAGATTATTATTGTCATCAATGCTGATCACAACAGCTGTATCATTTATTTTCAGTTAGTTCCTGTTTTCATTTAGAAGTATTCTTTAAACCAAACATTTTAAGTATGTGACAGTACAGGTTTGTATTGGTGCTAATTGTAAATAAATACAAAACACATGTGCAAATGGCTGGAAGTCTATCACAAGACAATCAGCATGGCTTGATAATGCTGAATCATTTGTACAGATATAGTAACCACAAAGAACAAATTAAAGACGTATCTATGTGTAACTTTATAAGTCATATGTTTCCTGTTGGGAATTCCAGCAATGGTCAGAACTCATAGTTTATTTTTGTCTTAAATAAATATAATTGTTGTAATCTGCGGTTAGGATTTCTATACCAGCTGGGTGTCCAGTAAGAAAACAGTAAATGTGTGTTCCAGTTCCCTACTAGCAGTCACTTGAATTTTTGCCAGGTTTTACTGTTGGTCGCTACCATTAGTTAATACTGTAGTAATAGCAGTAGGTTGTAAGTGCATTAAAAATGTTGGAAATACAGTACCTCAAAATACAAATAGAATAGAGGCACTTTAACATATAGGACCTAATTGTCGAAGGAAATTCAGCAGTATTTCTAAAGCAACAGACAGACAACCATTCCTTATTCTGAATATTATCACCACTAAAGTAGTTTGTTGAAATTTCAGACACCAAAGTTGTCAAACACAAACCAACAAACCAAGAATGTTTAAATGACACCACATTGTGAAATCAAACAGGAAAGTAATTGCACAGGCTTTCTTCAATTCTCAGGAAACATTTTGCGTGCTATTGCAGGAAGAAGCAGTATGGATATTTTAATCTGCCTTGCTAGCAAGTAGTTAAGCCTTAGTATTGCCTTCAACAACTCCATAATAATTATGTAAATCGTGGTTACAAAAAAATTCTCCAGGGAGAAAAAAAGTAAGATTCTATTAGCTTTGAAAATAAATTAGCCTTACACTGTGGCTGCCAAACAGATGCGTGCTATTGGTATATCTGTGACATTTTAGGAAACAATTTAATGGCCAACCACTATGCTCATGTGTTACCATGGAAACTGATCTAGGGTAATGGCAAAGACACAGTGTGTTTATGCAAATTTTGGAATGTTCCTGGTTGTCATGGTGACTGTTATGACTTACATAAGTATCAATTTTTGCATTGTATCTGCCGCACTGAAGCTGATGATTAATGCTCAAAGCATTACTTCTGAGGCTGAGATATGACACCGTACTTTGAAGTATCTGCCATGCTAACTCCCCTGTCTATCTTGGCATAGCCTAACTAATTCACTATGTAATTAATTTCTGCCTGTACAAATAACAGCTGTCTTCACTCCAAGGTGACATCACATCACAAGTAATGCACATGACTCTGTAAATTCAAACAGTACCAGATTTTCAGTGAAAATTATATGATTAATGGTCCGCCCTGCCTTTTGTGTCTTTTATGGTGTTTGTGTAATTTGTACTTAAAACAGGTTTGCAAGAGCAAAAAGTCTCTAACATTGAATATACTGCATGCATCAAAAGATTATAATCTAACAAATGCAACATTATACTGAGTTGTCAAAAAAGCTGTTTGGTTTGTCTGTTCCTGTTCCTGTTTTTATAGAACATATATATACAGTAAAGATAGTGGGTTTAAAATGTTTTCTGTGTGCTGTTTTTAATTAAATGCATTAGACTGAAGAACATTAATTTAATATGTATATGATGGTATATTTTTTAGTACTGGATCTTCATACTCATTGGAGATTAGAGGTAAACAAGCATTTGATAACTTTCAATTAAGTATTTGTAGACAGGATATTCAGACTGCCCAGGTTTGTAACCTGGTAACCCAGTTTATTACTTTAAAAACATCTTTACCTGCTTTATCAGCTGCCATCTTTTTAATGTTTAAGACTAGGCCTTGAATCTCTGAGTGAATAACTCTGGTTATGGAAAGTACATCAATCTCAGATGCCATTTAAAATGACGACTACGAGGCCTAAATCAACCAATCACAGCCATGTCCCACAATAACTCTTAATAATCCCTCCCCCTAGTGTCTAAATCCTGGTGTCTCTAGGACAGGCAGTGGTGGAAGAAGAGAAAGATGGGCCCCAGTGCAGGACCTTATTGTGGGCCCCCCTCCCCAAAAATTAATTTAACCCTTATTTATAAACATCAAACACACCAAATCAAGTGTTCAATATTGAACTGTATTTAATTATCATATTGTCAGAATGTGTGAAACAGCACTTAATAAGAATTTTTTCTACTTGCATACCTTATTTTATTCTGCGTACATCTTTACATCCAGCACTACACTATTTGTAATCATAAACAAATAGGTTTAATCACCAATCCTACTAGGATTCCCCAATTCTGCGATCACAGAGATTATTACAGAATTCACAATTATGTACAGACATTTGCAGAAATCGAAACCGTTTGGTGTTATTTTGTTTATTAAAAGTGCATGTTTGCACTTTGTACTGCAGTTTCCTGGCTTCTTAGCCTCTGTCTTGCCGCTACCCTGCCACATGACCATTTTGGCTTTCAAACAACAAGACTAGAGTAATGGAAACCATGTGCAGTTGTTCACTCATTGAACCATGTGTTAGTTTTACTACCTCTTTAGAAACTGTATAAAAAAAATCAGTTGTAAACCACAGGATGACAAACGTTCTACTCATAACATTATCATATGATTAAAGAGGAAGTGGTGTGGCTGGAGAATGATGGTGCGCATTTTTTCGCTTGCAATGTTCTCTGGCTCATTAAGTAATACAGGCAGGAGAGTGTATGTATATAACACATGTTAAGTGCTACAGTAAATTTGGCTAGACTTGTGGCAAGATGAAGTACATAACTGTGAAATAACTGTTCACGTTCAGAACTTTTTAACTAATTTAGCTTTGCTGATGCAGCAATAACCCTGAACATCAGCTGATAAATACTGGGATATTAAAACATACATAAGCATAAGGTAAACTATACAAACATTTTGGCACCAAGGCATATAATATAGTTAATAGTAGTGGATACTGGGACCGAAGATCTGTATTGCAATACTGAAGACAATATTGCGATATGTATTGCAATACTGAAGATTGCGACACATATTGGAATTAAATGCTGAATGATACGGATGTTGATTTTATTGCTACCAAAATAAGAACTGGGCAGTTATTAATCAAATCTGTATGCATATTGCTAAAACACTGAATTAGCGATTTAAAATTCTCTAAAAACATTGATTTTAAATGTAATTTTTAAATTGTTCTTATAAATAATATCTTTATTTTCATTTTATATTAAATGTTTTTGAACTCAACACATGTGAATAAATGTCAGAGTCATTATAAGTTAACACTTGTTTAACAGTCTACAATTCAGCTTTCACTTCAACCTTGACTTTGTTGTACATCCTCAGAGAATTGTGTCCTGCTGGGTACTTGATATCGTGGGTCCAGGACGTACACCAAGCCTCTGAAGTAATGGTAAATAAAGAAGTGGGTAAACTCCCCTGTTTGGTGCTCGAGGCCATTGTTTTCATTTTTTTCAATTGGGTTTGAAGGACACCAGGGGCAAAAATGAAAGGCATTAAAATGCATTTTCTGGCACTCAGTTCCAGAGGGACAGTGGCAACACTGTTTTAAGAATGGTTTTGTAAGCACACACTAAGGAAGAGTCTCCAAGGCAAACAAAATGCACACATTATAAATGCCAGCACTCTTGAAAACCTTGTTTAAAAAATAATTGAAAAAAATAAATAAACCAATGAATACACTATGTAACACAATTTTTGTTCCTGGGTAGTAGGTGTTATTTCCTAATTGCTTATGCCTCAAAAGTATAGTAAATGGCTATTATTCCCCACAAACTTTGCTTTTGTGACCAGGACAGTGATATTTCAAAATATCACTATTTCCAATGGGAAAACGGGCAAATGTGTGCTTTTCGTTCACATAAAGTCAGAAAAAAACAACATATGAATCCAAATTAACATGTATTTATACTAAAGTAATACAAAAATGACTACAGGACTACAAAAGATTTAGAAGTGAGTAGTTTTTCGAGATTTACGATTATACTGTATGTACAGTATAATCGTAAATCTTGAAAAACTACTCACTTCTAAATCTTTTGTAGTCATTTTTGTATTACTTTAGTATAAATACATGTTAATTTGAATTCATATGTTGTTTTTTTCTGACTTTATGTGAATGTGATATTTTGAAATTTACCTGTCCTGGTCACAAAAGCAAAGTTTGTGGGGAATAATAGCCATTTTCTATACTTTTGAGGCATAAGCAATTAGGAAATAACACTTACTACCCAGGAACAAAATAAATAAATACATTTGTTACACGGTGATATCACAGGAGAGTAGAAGTGAGTAAACTCTGTATTGCCTATATGAGAAGAGGGTAAAAGCTATATTGCAAATTAAAAGTGGGTAAATGCCGTTTACCTGCATATACCCTCGATTACACCACTGCACTGAAGTCTGCCGTTTCCCTGAATTATTTTAACCAAAAATACTGGTATTATTGTTCTAAATGTTGATTATTGTATTGCCTGAAAAATATCGCAACATACCTGTATATCAATATTATCGAACACTCCTAGTAGTTACCCTCATTTTCTCCTCAGTTTGAATGTCATCCCACAGCAACCCACTTGCCGACTGAAGATAGACAGATGACCGCCATTCTTGTTGTCAAGGGCAATAGCCTCTTTTCACCTGCCTAATGTCAGCAATATTCACAAGCTACTGAACATTAAATTCTTTGAATTGCAATTTTACAGTTTTCCCATGGTTAAACTATGCATTTACTTTGGTATGCCATGTTGTTTTAATGTGCTTTACCACACCTCTTGGGATTAACAATGCCTACCTATGCTTTAACATGCTTTCACTATGCCTGATTACATTTTGCTTTTACTAGGGTGAACTTTTGTTGGGCTCTTGACTAGTAGAGGTTACTGTTGCACAAGGAGGCAGACTATACCTATTTCAGGACCCCAAAGATTAATGTAATGCTCCTCTGTGGCTCTTCAGCCAAGATTGGCCACCCGATGCAACCAGGATTCAAACCAGCAAGGTCCCCAGCATGACCCATAGACATAGACTCTTTCTGCAGCAACTATCTCTCTCCTCAGCATTACCTCTAAACTTGAAAAAATGAAGCCACATAGTTTGTCGCTGTGGTGTTATTTCCGTATTTCTGCTAGTCTTTGCTGTTTGACATTTATCTGGTTACTGTGGACTGTCATGCATGGACAGGATTAGAAACGGTTGCGTACATCAGTTAATAGATCATATACAAGTTTGCTCATGTACTAATTTAGTTTTGTTTTGAGTGAGTTAGTTGGCATATCAACATCTTCCCACTACCACCTCTTCTGTATAGACGTGCCAGGATCCCACACTGTTCCTTTGGTTAAGCTGCCACTGCTGGTCCGTTTTGTGTACATATTTTACAGTTAAGACACGGGAGCCATTACATGGTCAGACCTAAAGTTTAAACACAATAACAATTATTACCGCTTAAATTCCCCTAACACTTTGGATGACAGGCTTTTTTTCGCCCTGCTTCACCCTTTTTCCAAGATTCCATCTTGTCTACCTAATGCATCTCAGTAATTAAACTTAAAGAAGAGCATGATCTTGTTATCTTGATATTGTGTGACATATAGATTGCTGAAAGACATGAAACAGAAAATAGAGATTTATTTTAAAATATCCCAACAAAGTTTTGATAAAGACCACTGTAGCTTTTAAACAATAATGTTTAGAATATAATTATATATATATTATATATATATCTATATATATATATATATATATATCTATATCTCACACACACACACAAACACACACACACATACACAGAAGAAATGTGTAGAGATGTTAGTTAAAGTATGAGGGACCAATGCTACAAAAGTTATTGTTTTTTGTCATCATTATTTTATTTTACATACAACCCACAATATGTAAACATGTAACATATCAAAGCTGTTAATTATGTTGCAACATTTCTAGAACATAAAAAGTTTGAAAACTGACAACAGATTACCATGTTAATTGATTGTTACCATGTTACCATGTTAAACATTTGACCCCTATGTAATGACCATTAGATTTGTGTTATTATCATCAGTCTTATGTATTTTTGTATATAATGCCATACTTCCTTATACAGTAGGCCCCAGCTGCATCCTTACATTATTGAACTCTACCTTTCTGATTTCAATGTGCCTGTTCGATTTGTTATGAACGTCATATACTTACTGCTCAGCATATGTTTATTTTCACATTTGTGAAAATAAATCTGATTGGACAGTTCCTCTAGTTGCTATGGTAGTTGCAGTAAACATATGTGCCAGTTATGGGCAGTGCAGAAATTGATGGGGTCTCCCAAGCACAGACATCATAAAACTTAAATGTGGGTTATCGTTCCTTAGATTCTTCACATACAAAGTTTAAATAAAATCTTTTGAAACTATGAAGGAATTAAGTAATGAACAGATTCTGTACAGAAGTAAAATTGTAAAATGTACATATTGTAACAAAGTCCTACAAAGGTACAATGTGACCCTTAGGATGCAAAGGGCCCTGTGCACGGTAAGTATTCATTGTTAAGAAAATCCACAAAAAGATCTGTGTAGAAAATCCTGTAAGTCTGCGTGACCATTTCTGTTCTGTGTGAACAAAGAACTGTTTTTGTTGTTGTCTCACTTCAACTCTGACAACTGTTTTCCTTGCAGGTAAATGGCTTAGCCGTCTCGTGGTGAGTTAGGGCTTGTGAAGTAAAAGTGTAGTTATTATCTTCTAAAGAAGAAAGGTTTTCTTTTGTTTTATTTCTTTATTTTTGTTGCATATTAAAAAAATTAAGAACCCCATGAGGGTTAATTGTACTAAACTTAAGTGTCTGCTGTTATTTACTGCAATAACTCTCAAACCCAGCTACACCTCATCACAATATGATAAATTTGTTTTTTAAAAGACTGCAAAAAGAAAACAGGAATTATTTTGCTGTACATGATCTGACAACATTTTTTCAGGCATGTAAACTGAATAAATTATATTAGACACTTTCCTATCAACAAATTGTCAAGCCAATAAAAATGTTGGCATGTTGTCTGCTGTGTAACTGTAAATATATTTGGGTGTAATGCAATTACTTTTAATATCAGTTATAGTACTATGACCAAATTGAACTTCCTAAACAGTGTTTAGATCTGCTAAGTCATCATGACCTGTTTTAGATGGTTTTCTTTTCTTCGTAGTTGAATTTACTGTGCACTGCCTGCATATTTACCTCTTTAAACCTATAACCTGATAGTCTTTTATAGTATAGCATGCTCCTTACCCCCAATATATTTGTATTGCTATAAAGAAAATGTTTTTTTTTTAATGCTTTAGATGTACATACAGTACATTGTCAAGGAATGATACCCTTGTTTCAATGTCACCCCACCCTGGAGATGAGACTCGACATACCTAAGGCACCTCAAAGGTCTCAACGGGCCTTCCTTAGTAAATCCTTTTAAATAAATACATAAATTAGAGGTGGTTTAACCCTAACCCATGAAGCAAATTATGTTGTGCCAAGGTTTTATGCCTGTCTGGAACATTTGGTGCCCCTGCAGATAAAATAGCTCAATCTAGTGACTTCTGCCCTCTGGGCCTCCTGAGGTATTGGATATGATGGAACTAATCAACACAGTATAATTGGATGCT
Organism: Polyodon spathula; assembly: GCF_017654505.1. Classification (NCBI taxonomy): domain Eukaryota; kingdom Metazoa; phylum Chordata; class Actinopteri; order Acipenseriformes; family Polyodontidae; genus Polyodon; species Polyodon spathula. The sequence goes on along the minus strand of NC_054539.1, from coordinate 42,988,158 downwards.
AATAACATAGGGTTTCATTGGGAATAATAATCTTAATAGAAAAAACAATACTAATTTTAAACTGTAAATAAGTATTTTTATTATGATTCAGTAAGATAGACTACTGAACTGATTAGCCAGATTAAACTGAGTGGTCCACCAGGTGATTCTCCTTTCTCTGTTCCAGGACCGACCTTCAAATAGCTGTCATGCATCTTGCAAGGCTGTGGCAATAAAAGGATAACAGTGAAGAAACGCACAGAGAGAAAACAATAATTGATGGTGGTGGTAAGACTTGCACTTACAGAGTGAGTCATCTGCCTCCAGCAGTAAAGTCAACTTGCATATTCCTTTCAGTACCTTTTTGTGAATAGCCTGTAGTACATGCTATTACATACTAGTTGTAATTCTTTCCTTGTAATGGAATTTCCTGTGCCCTACTATTATAAATGAGTGGGAAGAAATTGCAGACTTGAAAATCAGCATAACAAACATTATTGTTGGGGAAAGGCTTTTTTTTTTTATCAATAATGTTACTTAACTCAACTACTAAATTTCCTCCCCCTTAAAATCCATACATATTTTCTTAAAAGAACTTCCCTTACAACAATCAAAACTTGCTTCAATGTACTTTTACTTTTATATTTTTTGTGAACAATGAAGCAGAACATTCTTTAACAAAGCTATGACTAGCTGGTTTGGGTTAGACTGCCCAAACTCTAGGTGATTGCTAGGAGGTTATTCTACAGCAGGGGCAACTATGCTCAGGCTAAGCCACCAGCATGCAGTAATCCAACTACATCAGCTAAGCAACTGAAATGTAATGTTTCCCAATGTTGTCTTAGTTTAACAGCACAGGTTACTTGATTGGGAAAGAGCAATGCATGAACCACAAGAAATGCAGAGGACAAGCAAAAAAAAGTTCAGTGTTTATTTATAAGATAAAATATGCTTTTCACATTAACAAAAAAGAGAATAGTTCAGATTGATCCTTTTTTTCCAGGGCTTCATAAAAACAGAGGCATATTAGTTAACATCAGCTACACAAATTCAGCATCACAGGTTATAAAGCACTGAAGGGCAGAATAAAACAATCCAGTTAGTTACATTGGCGAATTGGAGTTGTGGTTGAGGACTCAGTCAATGAAATGTATTCAAATTAAAATAAATCTAGCGCGGCATCCATGCTCACATGAAATGCTCGTTATCCTGACTGTCCTCCCAGCTCTCCCCTTGTTCTTCTTACTGAAGCTTTATAATGTATTCAGCTACAAACAATTGGACTAATTGATTAATTACACTGTGATTACCTTGCACACATTCCCACATGCTTTAAAACATCAATATAAAATAAAGTGCAGTAAAAAATACACATCTCAAACCATTATAAATACAAATTAAGTGCAAAGAAAGCTTAAACCTTTTACGGTTTGGTACTGAAGGCATTAAGCAAAATGGATTTTAGGACTTACACCTTCAAGGCCATTACTGGGCTCCGGAATCATCCTGTTTTTATAATGATTTGAGCTATAAATAAAACACTGTCTTTATCATACCTCAGCTGTCCATGACTCACTAGGACATCCCTGGTGTCCTCAAGCTGAAAGAACACTGTAATAACAATGACTGACACATGTTGTGCATCTTTTCCTGGACTAGAATTGATCAATTCACAATGGTAATAACCTAAATATGTTTAGAGCTATAGGAGCAAGTAGTGTGATGCAAATAGCTGGGAATTCAACTTTGAGAATATAATAAATCCTGCACACCTGAGTGTTGTTGTAAACCTCTGTGTCTCTTCTGTCTGCCAGCAGCTAACCCATACCCACTATCACAGTGCAATTATGGGCAAACACCCATTTTAGAATAAAGGGTTATACCATATTTAGAAAAAATAATACCATGATTTAAGTGGTGGCCAATAGAATTCTTAATATTTTATTGCAGAAAAACTAAATATCCCTTTTCTGGCCTTCTCAGAATGAATACTAAATATATAAGTTATTTCAAGGTAAATGATTTGTCTCATACACAGATCCTCCACATCCCATAACTCTGTTACAGTCTGTATATAAATCATAAAATCTCATTATATATTGTTTCTGTTCTTAAAAAACCTTTATTTAGTCCATTAGTATTTTCATTGAAAAGACGGGAACGGTTGAGGAAGCCAATTAATGAGATACATGACCTCTTTATTAATTGACATTGTAAGGAATTTCTGAGTAATGTCTTAGTTATGATATTTTAAGCAGGTGGCATCAACCATACCCATATTTAGAATAAAGTATGACAGAAAATGATATGGTTGATGCCATGATTGATTGTTTGTGAGGTGTAGTGGCATATGGCAGGCAAAACTGATATTTTGCAAGCAAGCCAGCCCAGCAATGACTTATCTTTTTGATTGAACCTTTTATTTTGGCCCTCATGCTAGTTTATTTTGTTCCTGTTTTTGTTTGTTTTGCTAATAAGCATGCGCACCAGCACTTAAACTGCAGCTTTCTATCTCTGGATCCTGCTTGAGCGGTGACATTATCCTGTCAAAACAAGATATATATTTGGACAGTTACATAGACACTTCCTCTTTCTGCCTTTTTTTTCCATCTGACTCTTTGATGAGGTCTACAGGAGGCAAAAGGAAAACAAATACAGTATTAGCCTAGAGCTCCAGCCTTCAAAGAAAAATGAGATTGCTGACTTTCCATTTTGAAGTCTGCACCTCAGGTAGGTGAAGTGATGAAACTTTCAGTGAAGTGCAAATTTGTCACACAAGCTGTAGTTTAAATGGAATGCCTAGGTGTCAGTAGCCCTCTTTCCATCCATGTATCAAGAGAGTTTAGAATTTACTCTGCAAAATTGCTACAAAAATAGCAGCAATATTTGAAGGAAAAAACTGTTTTCCAACTAATGCAGATTCTAAGTAAAAGTGGTGTCCCTGTGACGTTTAATGTCGTCATAGCTTAATGTGTCACAAAGTTTTCAGCTTACTTGCATGAAATATATTGGTAGATTATTTTACATTAAATCTTTTTACTTGCATGCTAGTCTACCAAGTAAACACGTTAAAATTTGTCAGCTCCTATTCCTATCGTAAAGTAGCTGTGCAATACCTTAGTTTCTTGCTGTGATGGATCCCCATATAGAAAATCCCCTTCAAGAACTCTCCTTTTCCTGTTGCTCTGCCAGCTATCACCACAGTTTAAATGATTAAACAGAGATGGTGGCAGCAAAGACTAGCCCTCCTGCAACTGTAATAGTTACAGATTGATATACACAATCTGCAATTGACCCAAATGAAAAAAGGAGCACCTTCACTTTACAGGAGTGTCAATATAGACTCAAATAACTTGTGCATGACAATTAAGTTTACACCACTTTATAAATGAAAAAATGTCAATTATTTTACATCTTAATAAACAAAATAACTACTAAAAGCAACTTTTTTCTGCTTATGTTCTTAGCTTGTTAGAAAAAAGTTTCTTCTGCTTATGTTCTTAGCTTGTTATGAAAAAAGATTGTGAAGTACAATTTATCGCGATACAATGTACAGGGTTGTCAGGGTTTAGTGCTGGCCATGGGCGACAGCTCCGGATCGTGTTTGCCGTCTAATTTTAATAAATAAACAAACAGTATGTTTTAGACAGACAGACAAAACAAACAAAACACTCACAGTAATAATCATAGTATCGGTCCTTTCAGTTCTTAGCATAACCATCACAAGGAAAAGATCACTTCACTACTTCCCCTTTATATAGCATCAACCATGCCCCTATGGTTATGAGTGCACATGTTACTCACCGTTAATCTTCTGGGCCAATGGCTCAGTTCCCTTTCTAGATGGCCGAATTTCGCCTAACCCTGGGAATGAACTGTCGGGCCAGTCCAGGGTACTCTGTTCCCTTTACTCTGTGCCCTCACAGATCAGGGAAGAGATTTAACACCAAGAATCATTTAGTCTCTGTCACAGTGATGTAAATGTTTAAAAAAAACAAATTGGAATATTGCAGCATTACCCAGTTGTTTCCCGTCAAGTGCAGAGGCAACATCATACTTATTTAGTAATTTTAGAAAAAACATTCTCTGCTACACATTTGCCGGTTTGTTTTTTCGGACACAATTTTGTGTGATCCCTTGGGCCAAGAGCATGTGCATTAGACAGTTTGACATCACTTGAATGACTGAAGAAGGGCGCTAGGACCAGAAATGCACCCTTATGTTGTTCTAGCTAGTCTCTCCATTTTAGACTGTACTACAAACATGCTACAGCATCTCCTGCTGATTAGTACCATTATTCAATTTAATTTTAATCTGTTCTTAATTTGTTTCCACAGATTTCCAACCAGGCACTGATGTCATACCCCCACCAATCCCTACCTAAGGAAACTTCATTGGTTTAACAGACACTGCAGACAAGCTGTACTTTCCTACTGTTTGGAAAGATAGGCCGGAATCCAAAATTTAAGCTCTTTGAGAAACAATGAACTTAAGCAGAGGTCACTGGGTTTCAACGATAACAGCCTGGCATGTCTAGGGGAAAACAAGATCACAATCACTACTTCCTAAAGATGCATTAGAAAGGTATATTGTTTGATAAACATAAGACACAAGAGAAAAAAAGGTTTTGGAACAATAGGAGGCCTTTCGGCCTAATACAGCTTGACCATTTGAGCATACCACTTGCCTCTACTATGCTATAGTCCTCGCTTCACACTAAACAAAAAATATAATAATTACAAACCAGATTTGCCTGTTTGTATGTAAATCTTCTACTATCAAGGACTATCAGCCCTTGTTTTTTGTTTGGAATTGTAGAATAAGGTTTTGTTTGTTTAATGGAAACAAACAATACATGGTGTTAATGGATTGAGAACATGTTCAATAAGGGCCAGTTACAATTCTCCGAATAAGATCAAACGATTGCAAACTTGATAAAAAAAAAAAAAAAGTTTGCAAAATGTAAACAGTCAGTTAAAATGGCATATGAAGCTATGTACTTTTTTAATGGGGGGGAAGGGGGCAACAAGGAAAGGAGGGTTACATTTCATATCAATAGTAAATATGATCAAGCAAAGCATTAGCTTGTCAGATTTGTAGAAATCTTGTCACTATCTTAACTCACTGACCCAGAGATGTCAGACTTTGACCCCTCTAATCACAAATGTGTGTCACTCATTCGCAAAGTATGTAAAAGTAAACATGTATACATTTATCTAAAATGCATTTAAACAAAATTACATTTTATATACCCATACTTATTAAGCGATAGTGCCCATCGATGAAGGCTCTACCACGTGGTAGTTGGTAGCGACTGGAATTAATGCGTTCTGAGCAGGGCGCTAACGAAAGTCAAGGTCAACTACCACACATGGTAGAGCCTGCATCAAGAAGGCACTATCAGTATCATTATTTTCTTAAAAATATAAATACTTTTAAAACCTACATTTATCTTGAACTTGTAATGATTCGTTGGGCACCCTTCTGCTGAGATAAGTTTTAGGGAAATAGTCTCAAAAATTTTCATAAAGCCAGGATCACACACATATTTAGAAAAAAAAAATAGCAACTTTACTTAAACAAATGCATTTTTACTTGCCAGGGATGCTTGTAGTTTATCTGGACAGTGCCAGATATCTGATGGAGCAATAAAGCTTAACTGCCCATGTCTCGGTTTGCTGTTGTTGAAAGATGTTGTCTGAGCTCCAGTCAAGCTGACAGGCTGTGATTGGCTGACTTGGCAGCTGCAGGTACAGGATTGGTTACTTTCGTTGGTACAACGTATTAATTGGCTGATTTTAATGGATAATTCAATACATTTGCACTCTTTGATAGTATAGCTCACATATTATTTTATTGCACTCAATTGTTATCTAAAAAATTAACTCAAATTCTTCACTGCGGCCTAGAAGATATAGTGGTACTGACCTTGGCAGCTATTTTCATCAGTACAAAAAGTTGAAAAAAAGACAAATTACTTCATGAGCCTCTTCTAAATGGTCAGCTAAGATAGGAGAGCCTTTCTGTTTTGTGAACATTAAAGCCTTAGAATTAATAACAGCCAGGCCATTTATAAAGGGGTCATAGGCCAATTCCTCACAGCTTATCTGCGTCCAGTTAGAGCAAAGCTTGCCTGAGCACCTAAGTTGATTAGATACTGTCACATGTCACAGCTGTTTTCTGACAATCAATAGTACTTGGAAAAGGAATCTCCCTTTGACACCTATGGCACGGCCTCCCTAACAGCTTAGAAAAACAAAGTCCATTGAAAAGCTGACAGCAATGGCTGATCTAAACCTACACCCCTGAAGTTGCAACAACTCTGTGGTTGACTTCATAAAGCAGGTTGCTTCACTCTTCCATGTTATAATTCCTGTGAAATGTATAATCTAAATTGTCATAGCCACTAACCCCCTTAAGAAATACACAGAATAGCAGGTGAATCAAAGTTCCCTTTTATTTGATGCAAAGATTGTGCAGAAAGTAGATTTGTAGCACATGGGCTGTAATACAATATGTGCTGTATGCTTGTTTTGTGTAGGATAATCAGTAACTGGCAACTCCTGGTCCTGGAAGGCAATTTAAACCACACTAGAGGTTTAACAGGTATAATTAAATCATTAACTGATTGAGGGTTAGGATAGGGGTTAATTGGTCCGACTCAACAATTAAGACCATGATTGGAACCAAGATCTTGTCTGCAATGGCCAGAGTTAAAGATTTTGTAGGTCATGAATTATTAGGAAATACAGTAGGCATATCGATTATGCATGAGAGCTGAACATTTTCCTGTTTGGAGGTCAGACATAGAAGGTACAATACATAAACATATTTATTTCCCTAGAAATGAATCACATCTTGTTATACATAATGGAAACACACGTTTATCAGACAGCAGTTAAAGGACAGAAAGCCTAAAAATAGATGCTGTTTCAAGAATCTGGCCTTTTTTTCTGTGTTTGTCAAGTAAAGGAAAATGCCAGCTGATTATAAAAACAAACAAAAAAATCTCATCTAACACAACAGGAAGGCTGCATTCACAAGATTTAACATCACCGATTAAGAGAGAGATAACCAAGCCTAGAAACAGCTCTGGCATGGCACAGCAACCTTGGAAAACAATACGGTCCCTGGAGCTAGCTTGTATACAATTGGCTATTCGTTACTCTGGTTGCTTCACAGCAAACAAAGAGACACATTTAATCATTGTGGAAATTAATTTAGGTGTAGCACTAAAACAAAGCTCTCTGTAGTCTTGTGCATTTTGTCCTACTAAACCTGCATGGCTTGAAGAGATATTTGATACCTTAAGGTATTCTGAGGTTTCGGGTCATGGCCAGGAAAAGGTATGCAGCCCAGTGTTTCACAAAAAAGAGTAATCTAGTTACCAAAGGTGTTTGAATTTGCAGCGTGGCACAGCTAACGCATGCTTTTCATCTGGTCACAAGTAAAATGGAGTTTGGTACACTTGGCAGGACTGACCTGGGCTTCTTTGTTTAAAAATAAATAAATATATCTAACACATTGCAGCACTTGAATGTATAGTTTGTTTGCAGCTTGTTGCTTTGATGACAACAGCAGTACATCTCTGACCTTGTTTACACAATCAGAGAAATTGTTCACTCTGTTGTTTTTGGCTCTACGTCCTCCAGCTTTTTCAGCAAATTTCAGAGCATCACATCATAACAATAAATGAAGAAACTATGACTGTTTTTAATACATTATGAGACAGACATGGGCTGATTCATAAACCACATGATACTGAGTAAAAGTAGGTGCGCTCAATAAGACTAAATATGATACTGAGTCACAGACCCTTCACAATGTTAGGAGTTTCATTCCCTTAATTGTAATGATTTATCCTACCAAAAGAGGTGTACCTAATTATCTTATAATACAAGGAGGCATCTCATACACGTGATTCCTTTTGGAGTAAGATGAGGAGGACCTTCTAGTAATCCATTTTTCATTGCAGGTAGGCATGGTTGCATGCATATTGTTGTTTATACAGTAATACAAGATGCCCAATTTCTCAGATTTTTTTTTTTTTTTATCTCACTAAATGACACCAACTTCCACATTAACTACCATACAGTCATGAAAAGATTTAGAGGAACCCAGGCACACGCACAGTACTACAATGTTGCTTTTCAACAAGAGAACCAGCAAAACTTTTTTTTTTTTTCTTCTAAACAGGAACTCCCATGAGGGAGCGAGGAAACTGGGTTCTTTTATGGGAGACTCCTCATTGATCTTGGACATTTCATGTCTTTGACATCTTTCTACCAGAAACTAGGCTGAACTGGGGCCTAATCACTACTCATTTTAAATAGGCCCCAGACAGTCAACAGGTACCAAGGTTTTGGATCTCCAGCAAAGGCTTTGCCAAGCAGCTTTCTTTTAAAATCTTTTACCAATGTGACCTCGGGTGCAAATTAATTCCAGTCAGCAGGACTCAGTCATGATTTTAAAACAGTTTTAAAGAAGTCAAAGCACTGTTTATAATGACTGATACAACACCACACATTGAACTTGTTAGTTATCGCTTTGTCCTTCCTCAGTTACAATTATTCAGTAAGCAGAGAATGAGAACAGGAGAGTTTCATTTAGAGACCACACTGGTAAACTGCATTAATGGAAAAAGCATAGCAAAATTAAGTCACAGTCATTACAAAGGAACTTCACTTATGGTGGGTATATTTGTGTTGTTTTTTTTTTGTTTGTTTTGTTTGTTTGTTTTTTAAATTTATTATATGTTCTGCTTAGAGATACATGCTTAGAGAAAACCTATTATTCTATAACCTGAAGGACCTATAAATTCTTCTTGAAAGTTTTGTTGAAAAATATTGATGTTTGGGCAAATTACAAGACATTGTTCACCTGAGTGATTGCAATGATATAATACACATTTATTCTAAGGGTCTTTATAAGCAACAATGGATACTACTTGATTATTTTCTCAAAATAAATAAAATAGTTATTCATTCCATTATTATCAGTAATAAGGAAAAAAAATGTGCCTGATCACTTTAGTTCCTGAAATAGTATCTGCTTATATCCACTCGTTTCTTGATATTTATAAATCTGGTAAAAACATATAATAAAACACATGACAGAATAAATGTTCTAATATTACTATGTCAAATACATTGGATTTAGAGCATTTTTCCTGTCTAAGTTTCTCTGAAGCAGGCTGTGATGTATTTTCTCTCTGCACTACCAAAACTTTCTCCACCCTTTAGGCACTAAATTCCCTTCTCAGTAAAAAAAATAAATAAATCAAACTATCAGGAAGTGAACGTCAGTCCCTCCCCTATCCAATGATATGTGTTTCAAAAATTCAAAACAAAGTGTTTTTTTTTTTTTATCATTGTTTACACGATCACAGTCCTAGAAGCCCACTTCAGTATGCTCCCGGTCCTTAAAGGGTTGACCCCACCCCTGGCTCTTCTTGGCTCCAAGCCAGATTCAGATCTGTTGGAAGGCCAGAGTTTCATAGTTTGGTTCTCGTGTGGCTTGACAAATTGACAGCTGTAAAACACGTGTATGTATTTATATCGGATGTGCCAGTGGCAAAGAGATATATATATATTCATGTAATTTGCTTCACTAAGTTCAAAGAAACAGATAAATCAATTCTTATCAGATATTCATGTCACATGCTAGTACACACTGAACCGGTCGAGAGACAACCAGCAAAGTCTAAATAGCTTGGCTGCTAATTTCCACTTTTATCTCTCTCTCCACAGGTACATTTAGATTCTTTGCTGCTCACCCTGACCCCCAGATGATAGCCCAAGGACCACAAACCAGGTAAGTAAAACTCAAGTTTCTTTATTACACCATCATTTACACACATGCATTTTACAGTTGGATAGATAGCTACTGAGAATATGACAGATGGAAATCTCTACAAGTCAACTCTTATATACTGTAAGGGTAGTATGCTATGTGCATGCAATTAATTCTTTCCACAAATTGTAGGGTCACACGTACCACACGTTAAGCTTCCCATTAGAGGTAAGTATAATACATGCAAACAAACGACTAGTTAGCAGAACAGTAATTATATAACACACCTAACTTATGTAAACAAAACCATTAGTTAGTAACACAGTAATCACTCATATAGTATGTCTGAAATTATATATACATAAAACAAACGACTAGTTCACAGCAATAATCAGTCATATATTATACCTAATATATGTAAACAAGAACGACTAGTTAGCAGCACAGTAATCAATTAGGCTCCCAAGGAGAGGACAGTCCCAAATGTTCACTCACATTCCTCTGTGAAACCCAGAGACAGTCTCGAAGATCATCCAGGGTTGAAGCAGACCCACTTCCTGTCAGCCACTGGTCCCCCGAGACTCGCAGGCACCCTTTAGAACCGAGGGGCTGGTATACCGATCATTGAATTAGTCCCCTTGTACAATCACCTCAAAGTCTTTCTGGGTATCCCACAAAACCCTCGGCCCGGGTACTTGCGGAAACAACTGACAAGACGATAAAAATATACAGCCCTGAACATGCAATCCCACCACAGACGCATCCGTAGGATGGCGACTATTTCTTTAATACAATGTTTTCAAAGGTCCCCGAACAAAACAGTACTCCCGTTCCCAAAAAGTATACAGAAGAGGTCCCATTGGATTTAACTCTGCCTTATTTTATCCTATACTCTTATTTACAATATCCACAGCCCTTCTATAAGGTGGTAATTTAATCAGATAAATTGCACTTCCCCATGAACCATTTGTTTAAGTGTACCAGGCATAGCACTATTTTAAGGACAGCAAAAAGATATGTCTTATAAATTAAACACTAGTTCTTCCACAGATTGTTTGTAACATGAAAAACATCCAAAGAAACAAGTACTTCCCATATATTATGTATTTTTTCCAGTCCTACATTCACAGGTCCTTCTTTTCATCTTCCATCTGCTTTTGGCCGGTTCCAAAACCTTCTCTGCAGTTGCTGGATTGGTGCAACTGTTCCTAGGTCACCCAGACTCCTTCAGCTAGCATGCCATGTTTCTCTCTCCAGGGTGAACCAGTAACAGTTTATATAGGGTACAAGCTGGCTGGATGAATTTCAGCTGTGGATGGTCTGTCAGTTAGTAGCTAATGTATCTATTTAAGTCCCCATGCTGTAACACAAACAAAACAAAAAACACCACTCCAAACAGTGTGCTGCTTCTCCCTCATAAACCAAAAGGGGTAAAAACAATAAAAACAAAATCAATCAAACACAATTTAAACAAGTGAAATAAAATAATAAGTGCAATAAACAATTAGTGCAATAATTAGGACAAAAAAATTGTTTCCCCATAACTAAATTTGGCCACTTGTGACATTCACAGCACAAATATGGATGCAATGACTTGTTTGACCTCTAATCAGGCTGATCTGATCAGTGCTTTAAACAACTGGCAGCAATCCCTTACCCTACAAAATCAATACAAAATTTAAAATGATAAAAGAAGACTCTAACTTCTCTTGACTGATATCCTTTTTTGGAATGACCAAAAAACACCAATTTGACAAACCGAGGTTAGGCTGGTGGATTGAGGGACGAGTATCTTAAAGGATGTTTCTCAGAATTAGTACTTTCATCCACCAATCAGGTAGATCTATTTGAGGATGCAGCCTCTTGGTAAATGATCACAGAAACATTCAGTCTTGCTTAAAAAAAAAAAAAAAACAGATTGAAATGAAAATAAAACTAGATTTTAAATGTTAAAGATAACAATAAAGAGACTGTTTACCAGTTTCTAATAGCCCCAGATCAGGGGCATTATTTTGATCAATTAGTTTACATGAAGTTTGCTTGGAGTTACTACCTTGATGTCATCAGACCCACCCAGCAATGGTACAAACATTGATTCTATGTACCTTTACACAGCAAAAGTGGGTTCTCACTCAGGAGCCTAATGTCATCACGAGGCATAAATGTTTGGGTGCCCCCACACTAAAGCATCCTTGTCATGTCTATTTAAATACTATACAATTTAATTAATCTGCAATTCAAAGATAAACGTCTGGTTTTACAGCCCTCATCTTGGACTACCTAATGTTACTTTACAAATGTTAACTGGGGTCTGTGAACCAGCTGTAAAATGTTTTAATAACCTTAATTGCAAAATACATATTTTAGGGTATTACCTTGGTAGTTGACCTTTCCCAGGCAGCCAACTACCAGGAGAGCTTGATAAACTGTAATAAAAACATTTATAAAGGCTTTATGTAAATATTAAATAACACTTTGCGTGGGGGTCATATACTACAGTAATCATATTGAGCGCTGTAGTATATGCATGCAATACTGTTTTTGGGGGATACCGTTAGATGTCATTATTGGTTGCCACTGGTAACATAAAAAAATTGTCAATAGAAATGCGTGGAGTTCACACGATTAACACCTGCAAGCTCCATTTACTGTTATTAGACATCTGTTTTGGTTATTCTCAGGAAACATGTTTTAAAAACATGTTTCGTTAAGTTTTCTTTGTAACAATAGCATGTTCCCAAATATTTTAATTAGTTTAGTTAACTAAAACAATGTGAAGAGGTGTAAGAAAATTGCTTCATGTGTTTCTTGAATTTCCATATGTCGCCAATTTGGCGAGACAGGGTGTTAATTATTGTAAAATAGTTTCCACATTTGGTTCGATAATAAACACTAAACACGATATCTTGTTAGCATAGCAGATTCACATGTGTTCCAGTTATATTTATAGAAAAGTAGTCAAGTCCATGACATTCAACTTCAGTGACTATTTCAAAAACACTTAAAAAACAGCATTACTGTCGAGCACTGGAGTGCATTCGGTGAGTAGCTTTGTAAATTTCTGAAGACAGGTGGCTTGACCACTAGAGATGTGTAGCTCCATTTTATTTGTAATTGTGATTTGAATAGAGAATTTCCATTTACTAAATTACACCTGCCACCATTTGTAGATAACAGCTGCACATTCTTAGAGATCCTATTTAAAACCACCTCACTTCAGCAATCCAGCTTTAAAGACAGCAAAACACACACAACATAGGTAAATATATTAATAAAAATAATATACAACAATTCTTTTAAAAAAAGTACATATTCAGAACATGCAGATGTTATGTTGTAAATAAGCATTATTAGTGGAGATGAATCAGGTTTTACTAGCTCTCACTGGTATTGTTGTTATTCAAGGTGACTGATGAGAACTGCAAGTTTTCTATTGTGCACATGAGGCTCATTATAACAAATCTATAATATGGATCTTGCTAAAGCTGTGTGAAAAAGTATAAACCTATAAAGTATAAAGAAATTGCCAGTGAATAACCATACAGAAACCTTAGCAGAGCCATTGGCAGACAACGTCATTACCCTCAATGGCAATCTAACAGCTGAGCTCTGCAGTGCATACTTTAGATCTCTCAAAATAGGGTGCCAAATATCTTGGAGAACTGTCTTTGCTTAGTCAACTGGCTGGCTCTCTTCCAATGCAAAGGATGCCTTTCACGATGGCTTTGCCACTCACATTGCTGTCATAAATTGTGATGCCAGACTGGTGCCCCATGTAACTGATGTTTTTATTTATTTTTTCTTGTACTGAATAGGAGTGTCATTAGCAAGGGTAAAGGATTCATCCAAAATAAAACTATTACCGTAATAGTTTGAGACAACAATTTCAGGAAAAAGCCTATAGGTCACACCAGTGTATAAGTCGTCCACCTAAAAATACCTATAAAATAGACTTACACAAATGTTTTTATGGCATTATGTAATACTGGTAGTAGTAGTAGTGGAATAATGCCTCCCTGCTTCCCTGGTATTGTCAGATCTATTCCATTTCCAGAAATGCAGGACCATTGAGCAAAAATCAGTAACATCAGCCATAGCATAATAGAAAAGACAATTGAATTCTACAACATTTGAGAAAGCAAATCAAAATGTTAACGGTACAAAACAACCAACAAAGATCTTCTTATAAATATAAATTTGTTGCTAATTCTTTAACACTGAGGGTACTAGTTGTAATCTGGAGAACAGGTCACATCAAATGCCTGCTATTCCATAGGAATGTCAAGTCAAGGATTCAACCAGGTCATCCTATATCTCTATCCTTTTAAAAAATGTGTTTTTATTTATTGTAATTTTCACCAAAGTCCTTCAAAGACTACAATTCCACCCTATATTTATCAAGGAAAAGGTTTTACACAGGTTGAACCAGCCACACTTCACTTTGTTTTTTTTTTGTTGTTTTTTTTTAAAGATTGTAATTACTTTTGTATATTACAACCCAGTGCTGACTGCCATGCGACATTAGCTGTGAGGATGTGATAGATAGCATTGCCTATCAGTGCACAATAGTAGTGAGGGATTATAAGGTTTTGAGTTTGCTAAAGAAGGATAATATCAATGAGGTACTTAATTCAAAGTGCCCCATTTGTTGTCACGCATGGCTTTTTTTCTGCAGCGATATCCTGTGGGGATGGAAGAGGACTGAGCATTGATGAGGTCCAACAGCCCACAGTAATAGGAGGCCTTAACAAGCACGTGTCATCATCTTTCGTGCCTAATTCATTTAAACATACATTAAGTACAGCCCTCATGCAAGCCCAGAAATACGCAGCACCTCTTCAGTGCACTTTCAAGGACCTCTGTGGTGAACAGCTTGGTGCATTCAAACTATGAGCATGTGTCAATGACAGGTGGCAGACAGGCATTTTCAAGTATAATATTTGCTTAAAAATATTCACATTTCTTTAACCAGGAAAGGTATTCCAAGAAAAAGAGCCACACTGATGATAGAAATGTCTTACTATGTCCATACGTGTAGTGTAATATCTACAATAACTATTACTATTACAATTTTTTTCATTCAGCAACAGTTTAACTGTCTTATTCGAAATAAAGGCCACATAGTCTTTATTATGCAGTTGGATGCACATTATTAGTAGTCATAGTCTTATTATATTGAAAATGAATTACTTTGATACTTTATTAAATAGGCTTTAAATATGTCAATACATAACTATGTAACACTATAAAGGAATTGCTTCATTGTAGCAGTGTCTATAGAGGAACCAGGGGTTAAAACTGTAGACATGAAAGAGCAGAGTTCAAATGAAATCAAAGAACAAGGAAGAGTCCATTGAACCCCGAGACTGCTTCTCTTGCCTTCTGATGTTTATAAAGAAGCTTTATTCTTCACAAGAGCCACTGTTTGTGCTGAGATTCCCCATAGGAGAGTATAGGAATGCCACTACCCCCAAGGCTGACACTTAAATCAGCTGTTCAACAGCTTTTCATGTTCTTCTCAAACACTCCAATTAATGTCAGAAATAGGTCAGACCCCAAATCAGCAAAACGCAGTATGTGCATATCCACTGGCTGCAAGATTAATAAATGTCCTATTTCCAATAACATTATTGCTTTTCTTTATTTCAGTCATAGATGATACAACACCCTTCCTTTTAACTATAATCGCCCATTCACCATTGTTGTGTATAAGACATAAAACTATGAAAAAAGGCTTTTGCTCTGACCTCATTAAATAACCTAATACGTGTCTATAAATTCCAGGTCTATTTTTGCAAAAAGCCATATTCCTGTCTGAAAAGCTATGAAGTGATGAATGCCATTGCATTGCAGAGAAGAATGTGGTGGATGACCTTATCTATTGTCATTTACTAGCCTTTACTATTAACACTTTATTCATAGGACATAACAGCAGGGGTATTCTTTAAGGCTTTTTGAGCTTTTTTAGAAAGGGTTTTTCATTTTTCAGAATACCCTTTGATTTATGCACTAGCACTTTTAAATGCCTTCAATATAGCTGTTTTTAAAAAGTCTCAAATAAAATTATCCACTTAATTCTCTTATACAAGGCCATCAAACAATGGGATAATATCTTTTTTGAATAAACACCAACTACAGTTATCTCAACATGAACACTTTATTTTACTGTAACATTCAAATGGCATAGCAATCATTACACAAACTGTTAAAAATGCAGATTTGTAATACTTATACTAATGCTGAAACTTGTTATATTGTGCACGATGGCAAATACGTAGTGGTTTTACTTGTTTATAAAAGTACATTTTGAGAATTTATTAGAGTCTGTCAGTTTTAATAACAATGAATCAGCTGATTTTCTACTACAGTGCATTGTAATGTATCCAGCCAGCTGGGTTCAGCTATATTAAGTTCAAGCAAGGAGCCTGCAAAAACATGACATTTGTGTGTACCTTTAGAGCATCTGATGTTCAAAAGACAAGATACAGAAAAACAAACTAAAAGTAGTTGAAATTAATTATATATTTAGTGTCACCAATTATTTAACTCTTCTTTTTTTAAGTTATGTTTTAATCCTCATCTGTAGATATCTGCTTTTTATTTTGCAGGAGATCGCAGAAAGAAGAATGTAAATGTGAATAGGAATTCATTAAGGTGGTGTTTGTGTTTAATGTGTGAAAACGTATATGTGGGTTTCATTAGTCTCTTCTGGAAAAAGTGTGGATTCTGCTTTGTCACTCCATTGTCCTTATCCTGTTTATGAGGCGTTTATCTGCAGTTCAAAAGCTTTTCCTCCAAATGGCTATTTGATGTATTTCATAGTTTCTAGGTCATCAAGTGCTAAAGCTTAAACCCAGTGGACTGTTCTACACTTATTACAGGGTGTAAGAGTGGGCAATGGCAACCTAGCATTCAGTAAACATTTACTTGGTTGAAAATAGAATAAAATGCCAAACATGTTTATATAACTAAGATGTTGACTGAAAAAAAAAAAACTGTTTGGCCTAGTTTCTACAGAGAGAATGGCTTTTTATTTGTGTGTCTTTGACTTTGGCTAAAGTAAATAGTTTCTAGGACAAAAGTCAATATGAACGTAGGCATAGAGGCAGACAGTACCTATGTGACAGAAAAACGATTGAACTATGGTGGGGTTTCCACGGAAAAATAAAAATAAGCCTCACTTTTCCTCATGCTATTTTGGTAGTAACTTTCAGGTAATTTGGGTTTCAATGTAGTTTTCTTTTAGGGAGTGAAATTCTCCTTTCAAATGCAAACAACCTCATTAATATTAAACGGCAGGGTATATTTAAATGTTTCTGTCAGTGTTCCAATTTGGCCTTGTGCGACAACATATGGTACAGCTTTCTTAAACTGGGTTTCCACTACATTTTTAGGTTGTGTTGAAGAACCGCAAGTGTAGCCTGCTTCATTTGGCCACCAAAAAATATAACAAAAAATAACTAAAAACAAGGAAAACAAAACAAATACATGTTATACAAGTAATAATAATACAACAAAAAATAGCAACATTCCATAAGAAAGAGCTGTGTACTATCCATGTTTTACTTGCTAAACATTTTTGACTGCATATATATTTATTATAAACCTATTATACACATGCATATATAATATATACAAATTTTCATACAGAACCATAGCTTCAGCATTTCTGATAAAATCCAACACTTTAGACAGTGGCCGCAGCGCCCCTATTCCCTGTTTTTACCAGTAATACTACAAGACCATGACTTTCAAGCAGAGCAACAACTATACTATTAAATGTATTGCATTTTACTACAGCAATCGCAAAAAAAACCTCACAGAGACATTAAGAAAAGCAGCAGCAAAGTCTGCAATTATCTATGAATAATTAATTTTTTGTCAAATCTGGTGCACAATCGATATCTGCCTAGTCCAGTCAAACGTTCCTGTGATATTGTAGAAAGTAAATAGTTTTTGATTAATTTCATGTTCAGGTGACTCCTGACGCTACTGTAACAGGCACAGTGAAAAACCTTGTAATGTGTTGAAATTTGTTCATTTTTAAATGTCTTGCCATTTTTAAATTAAATCGTGGATTTAATCATTACGAGGCCCGTACTGACATAAACGTGCGCATAAAAACAATGGTAAAAGGTTAATAAGTCATTCATTCTGGTGCAGACTTGAGGTGAATACAGTATTTTTTTTTTTTGATGTGTGGTTTTCAAAAGGCTCGCTTGTACACATAAAACATTGATCCTCCAATTTAAAGCAGTCATTTAGCTTAGAGTAACATTCTTTCTTAGAATGTGTTATTCATTTAGTACAAATATATTGCCAATTTAAATTACGAAAGCTCTAAGTCAGCAGAGGCATAAAAAAAATCCAAGATGGCCACCGAATAAATAAAGCTACATCTGGTACGTAAAAAGATGTTTTTCACACTTTAAAATATTGTTTTGTATGCTTTCATTTCAGGCATGTTAAGTTATATGAAAACTGATTACAAAAATCAATTTGATAATTTTTTTTGATAAAATCGAAAATTATGTTTGACCACCCTACCCCTAAACAATAAAATTATTAGCAATGCACAAACACGGAAACAAAAACACTCAGAGGTTTATAAATCAACAGTTTATTATGTTATTCGGGATAAATGCACCACACTGGATTTTAGAACGGCGCTCAACAGTTCTGATTACAATGCACACGAGTAACTTTGCACACACACGTTTGGTAATCATTCAAATCAATGTAGATTAACATTCCATTCCTTTTTATACAAGCTTAAAACTACAGTGTCCTGGGCTCCCGAGTGACGCATTCCAGTAAAAGCACTCTGTGTGGAGTGCAGGACGTGCCCTGTAGGTCGTCGGTTCAAATCTGGGTTATTCCAGATTTGGGTGGTGCACAATTGGCTGAGCGCAGTCCGGGTGGGGAGGAATTAGGTGGGCCAGGGTGTCCTTGGCTCACCGTGCACCGGAGCTGCGTGGTCCTCCGGCGCTGTAGCTCTAAGATAGCTGCAGGGCAGGTCTGCATAGTGAAAAGAAGCGGATGGCTCAGTGTCCTCCACGGACAAGGTTTAGGCAGCAGCCTCTCTGGTTAACTACGGAGGTAGGTAGCTAGCCCGTCGATCCTGGGGCCACTGATTGGCCTCCGCCAAAGGCAGAGGTATGTCGGAGGTATGCCTCCGGGTGGTCCTCAGCTGTCAATTTAGTTGGCTGCACTACCTCTGTCTTTTTTTTAAATAGGCACTGCTGTGTCTTGGCAATGCCAGTTATCCCACCCTAACACCATGTGGAAGCGTGTGGGAAAACACAAGGCAGCCACAAAGCTCAAATATGAAATGCCAGCACAGACGTCCAGATTTATTATTCCACATTCAGTTGGCAGGTGTTTCTGTGATAGTTCAGTGACACTCTACCAGCAATATTATTGTGATCCGTCTTCATAAATCACACACACGAGTGAGTAAACCAAACAATTAATAAGTGAAAGGCGAAAGGAAAAAGGAAAACAAAAAAACTACAAAATAAAGTGTGCAGGTTTTTAACCGTGGCTTGTTGCTCCCTATATTGGTGGAAGCCCTGAGAAACAGGCACTGCTCAATATCCTCTGTTATACACTGTGGGATGGCACAGTCCCGCTAAGCTAACTATCTAAGACAATGACAAGTAAATAACCGGTGCGTGGCTTGCTTGCACCACCGAGTCTATGTGTCTCATACTGGAGTTGCCACTCTGCATCCCCGACCCTCTGCTCTAGAGTTTCCAGTTTCATTTCAGAGTATCAGGATTCCGCCGTGAAGTCACGCTCCACTATACTTCCTAAATGAGCCACACAGGATACAAAACAGTGCCTTTTTATTAAGCCATTCACCCCATACAGTCCCACCCCCGAGCCAATGACAGGGCGTCAGCCGATTTTTTCACAGCTGACTCCTGTCAACAAGACATTGCCTGACAGCGTGGAAATACACGGGGTGTCCAAACCCCGTACAAGCTCACGCATGCACCTGACAGCCAGTCCCTATCCTTCCCTTCTCACAGTCAGTAAAATAAAAGGTCACTGTAAATCTGTATGTCAGTAAAAACAAAATGTACATGGTTTGCAACTCTGATTTGACTACATGACAATGTGCAGATGTGTTTGTTTATTTATTTTATTTATATATATATATATATATATATATATATATATATATATATATATATATGTATATATATTTGTGGACACCTGATACCCCCCGGATGGACAAAAACCTGGTTTTTTAATCTCGTCTAGAGGAGATATCGGGGGGGGCCCCCCCCACCCCCCCGGGCGGGTAAAACCATTATCAAGCTCCACTATGGGATTTGACGTAGGTTTCAGGTTTTTCTGAATTTAAATGTATTTAACCTTCAATTGAGCTGTTTCAGCAGATTCAGTCAGTCGTTCAGTTCAGAGCATTGCATGAAATTTTCATCATAATTAATAACTAGAATTCAGCATAATTTCTTTCTGACCAAAACCATGTATAATAACTTAAAAACGAAAATGATACCTTTTGCAAATTGGTGTATCGTGAGTTAAGCTAATACATACATTAGGGGTGTTCCCGAATATGCATGTCACTTCCTAATATTCGTTGCAAACGAAATGTTTGAAGTGTCTCTCATTTTAACCACGCCTCCCTCTGCAGTCTGTGACACTGGTAGCCAGCCAATGTAACAATGTTCAGTTTTCAATGCAACACACATATTATACAGTGTATAATATGTGTGTTGCATTGAAAACTGAACATTGTTACATTGTTTTGTCACTCGGGACATTTTTCCAGTGCAAATAAGGGTAAAAAAAATGAGTTTTAAAAAAACTTCTGATTTTGCCTCGCCCACTTCGACGAATACACAATCGAATTCATAAACGAATAACGAATAGAATGGGCATGAATACAGATGTAGATACAGATAATAGCTTTATGTACCACCCCTATTGTACATACACATATAGTGTACATACATATATATATATATATATATATATATATATATATATATATATATATATATATATATATAGTATATTTGTTGTTATTCATATAAGATAGGGGCCCCAGAAGTGTATGGCCCTGTGATGGGTTAATCCGGCCCTGGATAGGCTCTCAATTTAAACCTATTTTTCTGGTCTGAAATCTGTCTGGCATCATGGACGAATTACTTGCATACAAAAGCCATATGGAGAGGATCCGAAGAACTACAGAAACTGAATGGAGGCATAGGAGGAGGAATAGGAGGAGGAGAAGAAGGAAGCACATTTTCAGACCACGGCAAACTCTTCTTGGGCTCCCTGAGGAGGAGCTGATGGGAAGGCATTGCTTGAGCGTAGATATTATATTGGCTTTGCTGATCCAGAGCCAAAGTAATGCTGTGCCTGGTCTCGTGAAACTGCTGAGTTTGTTACATTATTTAGCCTCTGGCTCTTTTCAATCTACCGTGGGTGCAGTTGCACAGGGAATATACAATTTTTAACACAGAGTACATTACAGGAAGTGAAAATGGGCTTCTACCAGTTTGCTGGCTTCCCAGTGTGACGGGTACTATTGATTGTACTCACATAGCAAGTGAAAGGGAGCATATTCTCCAGAATAGGAAGTATTTTCATTTCCTGAATGTACAAATGGTGCGTGGCTCTCAAATGAGAATCCTGAATGTGGTTGCCAGCTATCCCGGTAGTGCCTATGATAATTTTATATTGCGACACAGTGGGCTTTTTGAAGATTTTGAAAGCAGAACTATGGGGAAGGATGGTTTTTGGGTTGGTGTTACTGTAGGAAATATTAAAAGTAAATACATTGACAATACCCAATCAAGAGCATGTTATGTATTTAACAGAGGGAAATAAAAGGAAAAGAGAGATTTGGAAAGAACAAACTACTTTTTATTTGGACTTCAAGTTGGCACAAACAGGAGCGTACCGTACATAGTTCACAACTTCCATTTTACTAAATTAATAAACTCATGCAGAATGTGGCCGAGGGGTAATGGCAGCATTGATAATTTAACTCCTCTGCCATAGTAAATAAAAGCCTGCAGCTCTCTGCACTCTGGGTGGGTGTACGGAGGAGAGTAAGAGAGCGAGCGAGGAGCGAGCGGAGATATTTAAACTAAGACTCAGAAGTGCAGTGAAGGCTACTGCCCAGCCAGATCTGATTGTTGTGTTCTTGTGTTTGATTTTGTTTTCTCCAGCAGAGGGAGAATACCTGCTGGTTCCACCTCCACCTCAGTGGGAGGACTGCATGCCACTCCCACCTCCGCCAGCAGAGGGAGAGTACCTGCTGGTTCCACCTCAGTGGGAAGACTGCATGCCACTCCCACCTCCGCCAGCAGAGGGACAGTACTTGCTGGTTCTGCCTCCTCCACCGTGGGAGGACTATGTGCCACTCCCACCTCCACCAGCAGAGGGAGCATGCCTACTGGTTTCCCCACAGCCGCCAGAAGGGGAGGAGCCCCTGCTGCCTTCATCGCCAGAAGGGGAGGAGCAGGGGAAGGCGGAAGGAGGGCCTCCGTCTGTCGTCGTCGTCCACAGGGAACACAGAGGTGGTGGAGTGGTGGAGAAGACAGAGCAGGAGCTGCCTCTGTCCTCGACGGAGACAGAGGTGGGTGGTCAGCCTCGTCTCGTCGTCCCTACCGACGGAGACAGAGGAGGGGGTGTGATCCTTGCCTCTCTTCGTCTCGAGGACGAGAGGGAAGTCGTAACCTCCCTAGTCCCCCTACGACGGCTGGGGTCATCGGGGGACGTATCCAAACGATACCCCTCGTGCCCTATTTGCGCGGGCACGGCGTCACCGACGCCTCTCCCGGTGGGGGGCGTGGTGTCGATCCAGGACCGAGAGGAGGACGGCAGCGGAGGGGCTCCCAGACGACGATGGGACGGAGCGTGGCGGTTACTACGAAGTTCGGTGACGCGTGGTGGAGCTTGGTGGATTCTTACGGTGAATCGAGATCACTGAGGCGTATGCGGACTCCCGACGAAACACTAGAGACGGGAGGATCCCTAGGGTTTCTGAGGGTCCCGCTTTGTCTGGGGTTGCCGAGGGTCCTGTTTCGCCTGGGGTTGCCTGTCCCTCCTCTGCTTCTCCTAGGGTTTCTGCTGGTCCTGCTTCGCCTGGGGTCACTGAGGGCTCTGCTTTGCCTGGGGTCGCTGCCAACTCTGCTTCGCCTGGGGTCGCTGCCGGCTCTGCTTCTCCTGGGGTCGCTGCCACCCCCATGGATTATTCCATACCCCTCTTCCGGGTCATTGAGTCTGAGGGGGGAGGTGGCAGTTGGGGGGGGGGGGGTGGGGGGGGGGGGGGGGGGGGGGGGGGGGGGGGGGGGGGGGGGGGGGGGGGGGGGGGGGGGGGGGGGGGGGGGGGGGGGGGGGGGGGGGGGGGGGGGGGGGGGGGGGGGGGGGGGGGGGGGGGTTTAGTATTTATCTTAGAACGGAGTTCCCCCCTCCACCCCTGTACTGTGTTTTGTGTTTATTTTTTATTTATTGTATATTTATATAGGACGGCGAAAGAGCCGTGTGTTTTATTTGTTAAAATGTGTTCTGGCAGAGGAGAAGTTAGTAAACTCGGCCAGGAATGTTTAAAAACCTTGTGGTAATGTGTGGCTGTCGGCTAGTGCGTTGTTAAACAATTAATAAACTCGTGCAGAATGTGCCATGGTAAATAAAAGCCTGCAGCTCTCTGCACTCGAGGAGCGAGCGAGGAGCGAGACGAGATATTTAAACCAAGACTCAAAAGTGCAGTGAAGGCTACTGCCCAGCCAGACCTGAGTGTTGTGTTCTTGTGTTTGATTTTGTTTTTGTCTTTTATTTCGCTCTGTGAGCAAGTGTTTATTTTTGTTTAAATATTTTATTTATTTTTGTTTTTATAAATAAAACAGCACACGCTGCGCCTTTGAACTGCAGTACCTGCCTGTTTGTTTGTTCTGCCTTCTGGCCTGACTTCATCGCAACGCCATTTCCTGCCACAATCAGTAACCAGTAGAATTACGGAAAAGTATCACCCCCATTTGGATGAACACCCAATAGTAGACTGTATTTATACCAAGGCATTGTTTAAAGAAAATACATGCTTTTAGTTTAACCCTTTATACATGATAGCTCCTCCCCTGTAACTATCAAATACATTTGAGAGTCTTTTTAAAAAAAAAAAACATTTACAAATTCTATCTCTGAGGCGGACGGACATTCCATACAGGACAATAGCTGCCCACAGTAGGTGCCACTGACACATTATCACTGTTGATTTGTGCCTGCCCTGTTTCAACCACAGTTTCTGTTGAATATATTTCAGGTACATTGTAATCAGGCGTCTCAAACTCACAAAATACATCAGTATTTAACTCCTCAGAGACATTTTTGTTAGAATTTTCGTTTTCAGTTTTGTTACCCACTACAGTGTCAGATTTAGCATCAAGCATCTGGTTGACATGCCTTTTCATACATTTACCATTCATTTCTACCATGTAAGTGACAGGACCCAATTTCTTAATTTTACCCTTTATCCATTTTATACCTACTCCACTGCTATAATTTCTTATAAGCACAGGCTGATCTAATGAAAAAGTGTATGCTTCTTTTTACTACCATTTTGGAGTTTCTCTACCTGTTTTGAATCCATCACTTGAGCAAAAATAGGTTTCAGCAGAGACAGTCGGGTACGAATCTGTCTCTTCAGGAACAACTCTGCTGGTGTTTTCTGCGCAGTGCTATGTGGAGTGTTCCTGTAACTAAACAAGACATTTGCAATGCAATGTTATAAACTTTTACACCCCAATTGTTTGTTCTTTACCAGAGCTTGTTTGAAATTTTGCACAAACTTCTCTGCTAAACCATTTGAAGCAGGATGGTATGCTACTGACCAGGTGTGTTTCACTGCATTCATTTTCAGGAACTCCTGAAACTTTGCTGAGGTAAACTGAGGACCGTTATCTGTTACAGTCTCCTCAGGCAGACCATATGCGGCAAAAAGAGTACTTCAGTAGTCTTAGCAGTCGTAGTAGTTGACATGTACCTCTGGCCATCTAGAATAGGCATCACACTAACTGACTTCAGTTTCAATGTTTTCATCTAGTTTAGGCCATCAAAAATAACTTCTGGCCAGGGATTTCATTTTCACTATCCACCAGTGGCTCTTATGTAGCTCTAATAGTAATAGAAGTATTTTGGAATTTTGTAGTTTAATCACTACTCTGTACCTCCACAGAATGCAGTCTCAAATTTATGTGTTTCAAATGGTTTCAGCATCTCATCGTTTACATGTTTTGACCACTCAGACAAAATGTAGTTCCCTTTCAATTTGAAGATGACCACCAAAACATTATTATGAGATATGCACCTGCCTGTGTCACTGAGCTCTTTCTATCAAAGCTGCCGATAGGCCCCCTCCCCTCAGTGACCCCCTCGGGCCTGCCTACTGAGGGTACATAACCGTCACGAAGGGACGCCTCACTCTCTTTTCGCGTCTCAAGATTGGTACGGGAAGCCCCCTCTGTGTTGCATTAAGCCCTTTTTTCTTCTTAAAAAGCGCTGCGTCAGTTAGTGCTAGTTCCCCTGCATTTTGTGCTGAAAGACGGCTTCGCTGCTTTTCCCAGAATCAATAGCTTTAATTCGTAGCCTTTTTTATTCTGTTTCTAACTATCAGCACCTGCTCGCGCCGCGTGTCAGGCTGCTTCTCTCTGTCAGTACATCTTAGTACAGTAAGTATTATTGTTAAGGATTGTGTGTGTTTTTCACCCTTTCCTACTTGGGAGAGCGCTATTACTCCACGGGGCTGGGCTTGCTTTGACCCAGCTCCCTCGTTGTTGAGTTGAGATGTACGCGGGCTGCGTTGGCCTTCACCACGTGTGTAGGTCTTACAATCAAGCAGACAATGTGCTCTCCACCATCAGTACTGCAATATTTAACTGATTTTGTATTTTAAAAACAGTTTTTGTATTACTGTGTTGTAAAGTCAATCGCCCGCCCCGGCTTCAGCCCTGTCCCCCTGTTGTACGCTACGCGCTGCTCAGATATGTGACCACGCGGTCAGGGTAGGTACCGTGCATAGCTGCCCCAGTGTTTTTTAATACAGCGGTGCGTGTGACTAGCCTGTGTTACTTCAGTACCATGGTGCGCACGGTGCTTATTGACTCACTGTAACGATACAGGCTAGCGCGGTACTCAGTGCAAGCGGTAGCCCGTTGCTCGGTGCACGCAGTGCTTAGTGAAAGAGGTGCACGCGGTGCTCGGTGCACGCAGTGCACATTATACCCGTTGCTGCACGGCATGTGCTTACTGTGCATGAGGCTGCTGCAAGCGTGGCTCAATGTGTTCCATCTGCATCCCAAGCGCGACAGACACCATTGACTGACAGTGTGTCTTGCTTGCTCGCCGGCCGTGCTCTGGTAGAGGGCTACCTCTCATCTGCACCAAGGAGTCCGAATAGGAGTAGTTTCCAAATGTGGGGTAGTGACGACGGACACCTCCAACTCAGGTTGGGGCACGATCTGCCAAGACAGAAGAGTCAGAGGGCCCTGGTTGGGCCCTGGTTATATCTTCCTACCAGTGGTGTGGAACAGACATGTGCTGATCCGCATGGACAACACTTCAGTGGTGGCGTATGTCAACCACCAGGGTGGCTTTCGGTCCCCAGGGTTGCATCGCCTAGCCTTCAGGCTCATGATTTGGGCACAACGGAACCTGCTGTTACTTCGGGCAATGCATGTTCCGGGCTTGGAGAATTGAGCAGCAGATCTCCTTTCGAGGGAGGGCCCGCATCAGGCGGAGTGGCGGCTCTACCCTCAGGTGGTGGAGCGCATTTGGTAACAGTTCGAGAAGGCGCAAGTCGATCTCTTAGCCTTGGCAGAGATGACACACTGCCCCCTATGGTACTCCCTCCACCGCTGCGGCGTTCCACTTATGACCCAGAGTGCTCCTTTATGCCTTCCCGCCTCTGCCATTACTCCCGGCATTTCTCGGAAAGGTCCAGTCAGAGAAGGAGTCAGTTCTCCTAGTGGCTCCCTGGTGGCCCAGGAGAATCTGGTTCTCAACCCTGTGCCAGCTATTGAACGGCCCACCCTGAGAGATCCAGCTTTGCCGAGATCTCCTCAGTCAGGCGAGAGGCACACTTTGGCACCTGGAGCCAGGCAAGCTCCAGTTATGGGTCTGGCCCCTGAAAGAGACCACTGGTCAACCTTAGGGCTGTTGGGTGCGGTTGTGGGTACTCTGCAGGATGCTAGGGTGCCTTCCACTGGGTCGCTATATGCCTATAAGTGGAAATATTTTCAAGATTGGTGCCGTACTAACCGTCATGACCCAATCTTGAGGTTGGTAGATCACCTTCCACACTGAAGGTATACCTAGTGGCTATTTCTGCTTGCCATGCCCCCGTTGACTCAGTGTCCCCGGGCATGCATTTTCTGGCAAAAAATGCACATTTGTCTTTTCTGACTTTTAGCTTGAATTTCTGTAGCCTAGTTAGCACTGCTTTGAGATTTTCTAAGTGCTCTTCAGTAGTACCACCTGGTACTAGGATATCATCAAGATAGCAAATTACACCATCCAGACCTTGCAATACCTCGTCCATAATTTTTATTTTTTTTTAAATGGCAGGTGCACTAGCAACTCCGTAAGGTATTGTACTTAAATAAGCCCTTGTGTGTGTTGATGGTGAGATAGGGTTTAGAGTTTTCCGAAAGCTCCACCTGCTGGTACGCTTGCGATAAATCAAGCTTGCTAAATTTAGTACCGCCAGACAATTTAACAAATAAATCCTGCGTTCTGGGAGTCAGGAACTGATCAATCTCAAGCCATGGATTTATTGTGACTTTGTAGTCTCCACAGATTCTTAGTAGTCTGTAATCGCCATCAGATTTGCTGCTCTACCACTTCTTTAATTGCATATGGTACAGTTCGTGGTTTACAGAATCTGGGCACAGCCTCTTTTGCAGGATACATTTTAACATTCTTGAATCTACAGTTGTACATTTTCTCTGAGATGACAGAAATAGCTGCCCCTGTATCAACCTCCATATTTACCTTTACATCATTGATCTTTACATACACATAGTAGGGTTTTGTTTAATCATTAGTAATAGTCTCTAAAGCAAACAGTTCATTTTCAGTGCAACACTCATGTTCCCTTGGTTCGCAATCCTGCAAAACTGTCGGCGAATGCTCTGTGTTAAGCGTCTTGTCGTGTTAAGTATCTGTGCTAAGTATCCTTGTAGCAACACTCCTCGGCCCCATGGTTAACTCTAGAACAGCGGTAGCATTGACGAGTTGTCATCGGTTTTTCTGCGTCTTCTTCTTTTCCACAACATTTACCTTGAATATTTTCGGAGCAAAATGCTGCACATTCTTCTTTGTAAAGTCACATGACAGTCCCATTTCAAAAGCTAAAGACAGTGTTAAGTCTTTTGTGTGAGCAGCGTTCAAAAGGCGGTCTCTTAGATCTGCACTAAACTACAGACGAAACAGTCTCTTAAAGCTTCTTCTAAAAACTGGCCAAACTTGTAATTCCCTGACAATTTCTGTAAGCTTGCCATATATTCACTTATGGTCTCACCTTCTAGTTGGCTTCTCACATGGAACTTGCATCTCTTGGCAATGAAGTTTATTCTAGGCATGTAATATCCTCTCAGAGCCTCCATTATTTCTTTGAAAGTCTTTTCACTTGGTTTTGCACAAATCCATTAAAACTCTATGGGTTTTCCGCCCCACTACTGTGAGACTTTTTCTTGTCATCTTCCTTCATGTCATTAGCTTCAAAAAACTGTTGTAGTCTGTCCTCATAAGCCTCAAACGTTTCTTCACTTTCTTCAAAGTGAAAATCATCGGTTTTACCAAAAGTCGACATTTTTTTTACTATACTTTCATTTCTTTCGCGATCTCTCTTTCTCTTTCAGAAGGATCCCATCCTCATTAGCAATATCTGTTATGTATTTAACTGAGGGAAATAAAAGAGTAAGAGAGATTTGAAAAGAACAAACTACTTTTTATTTGGACTTCGAGCTGGCAACTGGAGCGTAGCGTACATAGTTCACAACTTCCATTTTACTACACTAGCTTCCAGAAAGTTCTACATGTATGTGTATGTATATATATATATATATATATATATATATATATATATATATATATAGAGTGCCTTGCAAAAGTATTCAGACCCCTGACCAATTCTCTCATATTACCGAATTACAAATGATACATTGAAATTTCGTTCTGTTTGATTTTTTATTTTTAAACACTGAAACTCAGAATCAATTATTGTAAGGTGACATTGGTTTTATGTTGGGAAATATTTTTAAGAAAAATAAAAAACTGAAACAGCTTGCTTGCATAAGTATTCAACCCCTGTGCTGTGGAAGTTCCCAGTTTGCACCAATGAAAGAAATTGCCCTAACGAGGACACAATTACCTTACCATTGGCCTCCACCTGTGAACCATTAAAGTTGCTGTCACATTATCTGGATAAAAACCCCACTGTTGAAGGAATATTGGTAAGGCTGTGAATCTGAAGGAAAATGAAGACCAAAGAGCATTCTACAGAAGTTAGAGATAAAGTAATACAAATGCATAGATTAGGGAAGGGGTACAAAATAATATCCAAGTGTTTGGATATCCCAGTGAGCACAGTTGGACCAATAATCAGGAAGTGGAAGCTGCATCACACCAACCAGGCACTGCCAAGAAAAGGCCGTCCCTCAAAACTCAGCGCTCAGACAAGAAGGAGGCCAACAATCACTTTGAAGGAGGTACAGAGTTCAGTGGCTGGGAGTGGAGTAATGGTGCACCAGTCAACCATATCAAGAGCTCTGCATAACACTGGCATGTATGGGAGGGTGGCAAGAAAGAAGCCGTTACTCAAAAAGTACCATCTGAATGCACGTCTGGAGTTTGCCAGAAAGCATGAGAGTGACCCAGCTGCGATGTGTGAAAATGTTTTGTGGTCAGATGAGACCAAGATAGAGCTTTTTGGCCAAAACTCAAAGGGCTATGTGTGACACAAACCTAACACTGCCCATGCCTCAAGACACACCATCCCTACAGTGAAGTATGGTGGTGGCAGCATCATGCTGTGGGGATGCTTCTCATCAGCAGGGACTGGGCATCTTGTTACAATTGAAGGAAGAATGGATGGAGCAAAATACAGGAAAATACTACAAGAGAATCTGCTTCAGTCCGCTAAAAACCTGAAGCTTTGGAGGAAATTCACCTTTCAGCAGGACAATGATCCCAAGCACAAGGCCAAAGCAACATTGGAGTGGCTCAAGAACAAAAAGGTAAATGTCCTACAGTGCCCTGTCAAAGTCCTGATCTCAATCCCATTTAGAATCTGTGGCACTATTTGAAAATTGCGGTCCACAAGCGTCATCCAACCAACCTGAACAACCTGGAGCAAATCTGCCAAGAAGAACAGGCCAAAATCATTCCGACACTGAGTGCAAAGCTGGTACATACTTACCCCAAAAGACTTATTTTTATTTTTCTTAAAACTATTTCCCAACATAAAACCAGTGTCACCTTACAATAATTGATTTTGAGTTTAAGTGTTTTAAAATAAAATATCGAACAGAACGAAATTTCAATGTACCATTTGTAATTCAGTAATATCAGAGAATTGGTCAGGGATCTGAATACTTTTGCAAGGCACTGTATATTATATATATATATATATATATATATATATATATATATATATATATATATATATATATATATATATATATATACACAACATACAGAATCTGAGTTGCATCATCTGAATACATCAGTAACCAATAGAATTATAGATAAGTATCACCCCCATTTGGATGAACACCCAGTAGTAGACTGTATTCATACCAAGGCATTTTTTAAAGAAAATACATGCTTTTAGTTTAATCCTTTATACACTACAGAGCAACTGTCTAATATGGTTATGTTTTTAATTAACTGGAACTCTTAATTATGAATTATTTATTTATTTAGCAGGCGCCTTTATCCAAGGCAACTTACAGAGACTAGGGTGTGTGAACTATGCATCAGCTACAGAGTTACCTAAAACAATATCTCACCCAAAAGAAGGAACCAAGGAGATCAAGGGACTTGCTCACAGTCACACAGTAAGTGAGTCGGGATTTGAACCAGGGACTTTCTGGTTATGTGCCCTCTTCTTTAACTGCTGGACCACACAGCCTCTCTGAATTACTGCCAACCAAGCTCAAGATACAGAAAATGAAACCCATTCAAACAACAACAGTTAAATAGTCTACATTTAATCAAACTAATTTAAGTAATACAGTGCAAAAGTAAGAAATTAAGTGTCAAAATAATCAGTACATTACAATATTCAGATAATACTACAGCTTTAATGTGACAAAGTGGCTGTAGTTCCCAGGTGTAGACATGATGCAGTGCACAACTAATGACAAACGAGTCATTGCAATGTGCAAACAATGTTTTATTTGGGGGCGGGTTTGTAATCCAGTTTATTTGTGACCATAAACAATAATCCCAGACAATACACATCAATGTGTATTGCACTGTTTAAACTATGGGTTACAGTCCCAAAATAATATAATAATAATAATCTTTATTTTTATATAGTGCCTTTCATAGTGGAGCACCATCACAAAGTGCTTTACAGAGGTAGACCTTGAGCTGTGCTTTATATGCAGAGTCACACAATAGGACCCTGATTTAACATCTCATCCGCAGGACGGAGCACAAGCAGGTCAAGTGACTTGCTCAGGGTCACACAGTGAGTCAGTCAGTGGCAGAGGTGGGATTTGAACCGGCTACAAGCCCTGGACTTTAACCACTGGACCACAAGATCACAAGTCCACAGTGAGTGCCAATGTGCAAATGGTGTAATTACAATTTATCTGTGAACAACAGTGAAGTGTTGTTCGGGTTTGTGCTCCAACAGCTCTGGATCATATTAGCCATCTAATAAATAACATACAGTACAATTAGACGCAACAAAACAAATAAACAAACACTAAACACTCATGGTTATTTTACTTTCATCCTTCAGTGTTTCTCTCTTAACCATAAACAAAATAACAGATCACCTAGACACATCCCCTTTTGTACCATCAGTCACACACCCTTAGTTAGGGAGTTCTAACTGTAACAATAGCAATGTTCTTAAATTAATAAGCAAATAGCATGGATATAACATGTAAATAGGATAACTGTTTGGATATATATGAGTCAGGGAAATGATCAAAATACAAACTCAGTAAATTCTAATTAATAGGATAATACAAAATCGTAGTCAATTCTTTAGCAATCTGTTGTTTAATTATATATCCCTTAATTAGAATCCACAGAATCTAAACTTAACACCCATTACATGTGTTTTTATTCATTCTATATTTATTCTAGCACCAATTACTCAATTTAAGTAGATATCTTCAATAGTTTCACTCTGTCTGAATTGTTGAATTAAATTGTTCCACCAGCTATTACACTTGCCTCTGGTTTATTCATTACAGTGACCACAATCTGGTCTGCTTTATAACTCTCTCTGTCTTTGCTTATACATTTATTACATTCCCACATATGGACTGGTTTGTTAAAAAGTCGATTAAGATGTCTAGACAAATCAGGAGGTGTGTTACAGTATAGTCTTGCAAAATGTTGTGAGGGCATTGCTGCATGCTGCATTTTGTACAACATAGCTATCAACAATGGTTCACCAGGAGACATGTAACATGTAACCTCCACCCCCATCCACCATAGAGCCTGCTCTGCTGGGTGATAATACATGGCAAAGAAGAGAAGCAAGGCTACATATCATCGGTATTCCTCGTGTAATTAGAATAAAAATAAAATTATGCCATTGCAGAACATTCATTTTATTATATATGCATTAAAGGAACTTTTTTGTTTGTTTTTTTAAATACATCAGACATGTTCAAATTAAAAGGTAAGCATATTCCTGTTACCATGACAAAATCTCATCAAAATCTGAGAGTAGTGCTTTAAAAAAAAAAAAAAAAAAAAAAAAAAAAAAAAAGGCATATTTCGCCTTCTACATCGCAGTAATTATTTCACAATGTTTTGGTTTAAACAAGTACATACTTTCGTTTGTGAGAGAAATTAACATTATATTTTCATTCACCACAAGTGCGGAAAGATCCGGTTCCTGAGAAGTCAGCTTATCTTCAGGTGTTCCCTCTGGTGTCGGCATATTTTGATGTTCCCCAGTACAGCTAGAGTCACCTGTAATATAAAGACATGTTTATTTACCTATAAGTTTAATAACTACGTTTTAGTATTAACGTAAAGCGTAATTTCATGAGACCGAACAGAACTGGACAATCTCATATTGCTAAACCGCTCCAGAGTAATGAATTTGCAATGGAAGATTTCGTATTTACAACTTTAGATTTTTGGTTTGAAAAACTAACAATTATTTAGCAAAATGGCTAAAACCTGTTCCTGTTCCACATCGAACACACGCAACGACTCTGTTTGCCTCACGAAATTCAGCATTTACTTACATTAAAGTATTCATATAGAGCAGTTATGTACAAATTACCTGTAAATAACAGGTAATATTAAGTGTGAATAAACTTCAATGAATGTTATAATTTCTTTAATTTTACAGTTAATTACATTGGTAAAAAATAATAGAGTGGTTAAATAAAACACTTAATTCTTAAATCAGATTACAGTTTAAACTTAATCTTTAAAAGTAGGTTTAAAGGTAGGTTAAAAACATTTCTTTTTGATTAGGCTTACTCTTGTACAGAGCTTTATCAATGACACCCTGCACACCTATTTGTTCTGGGGAAAGGATGTTTTCAGTTTTCTTTTCGTGTTGCTGCAGACCGGTTCGAACAATATTCTCTTTAGTTTTTTCTTTTCAGCTCAGTCCTTTTTTTTTTTTTTAAACACGTCTATGACCCTTTGGCTCTGACCCAGGGCATTGACCATGTGGTGTAAGGCTGCCCATACTCCCTGCTTTCTGGAAGCAGGAGTTTTGGAAGAATTTTAAACAATCTCCTCCACTAGAATTTCTAACTCCTCTGCCTGTCCCCTGCGAATGGGCTGCATCTGTTGATCGCTCAATGTAATAATAATATCTTTCATAGTGGACCACCAACACAAAGTGCTTTAGAGAGGTAGGCTGAACTGTGCATTATACACAGAGTCACTTATTCATTGATTTAATATCTCAGTTGCAGGATGGAGCACAAGAAGGTAAGTGACTTGCTTAGGGTCACATAGTGAGTCAGACAGTAGCAGAAGTGGGATTTGAATCAGTGACCTTCTGGTTACAAACCCTGGACTTTAACCACTGGAACCTACTGCCACACACCTTTCACTATAAGCCACTGACCAAAAGATACACCTGACTGCTGGGGCTTTTGGTAAGTCTTGAACATTAACGTGCACATTAAATTATTGCTCACAATACATGCAGTGTGCATGCTATGTTATGTAAATTAGCCAAATAGTGTGCACGTTAATTAATGTAGCCACTGTTAGTAAATGAGGCAGTAAACTACTCAGTGTGCATGTTACAGTGCCCTTTTGTAAATGGGGCCTTAAGGACCCTATTCTCACTTGGTTTATGTGCTATTTACGCACTGGAAGAAGGGGTTAGGCAACTTGTGAATGCTACCTGCATTCTCAGCACAGATTCAGAGTTGCGCGTAGGGAGAATTTTTTTTTTTTTTTTTTTTTTTATTTATGTATTCAATATTGATTTATTGATTAATTTCTTTATTGATTTATTTTTTTTATTTATTTTTGGAATAAAATAGCCTCCATAAGCACATAAGTAAATTAAGTTAAGCAGTGAGATACGTGCTTGAGTGACAATAGGCCCCTTAGACCAGACTGCAAATTTGCAAGATGTATTTGTTTATTAATATGTATTTACTACTTTTTCTATTATTGTGATTGGGGGGGGGGGGGGGGGGGCTTGTGTACAGCACATAGTAAAGTATTATATCAATCAGAGAAGATAACACATTTACAAGATGTATTTATTATCTGAGTGTTATTTTGGGTATTTTAGGGTTTTATTGTGATAGAGAGGTGCTTGTTAAAATAAATATTTGTCCATATTAGGCTAATGGCTGCTTATTAAATTTGCAACCTCAAGAATACACACATTTCTAAGATGCCAAACAGGCCATAATTCATACATTTAGCATATGTAGTGCATTGGTTCTAAAAATTGTAACACTTTGTCTGTATATATGATTGGTTTATGTGTCAAATGCATTGGTTCACTTGTACATATAGTTGGTTAGTGTTGAAAATGGACAGTTTGGTTTGTTAGTACAATACATTGGTTTGTATGTTCATACTAAGAATTTAAAAGCAGAATGTGTACAAAAACCACACCACGTGGAAGTCAGAGCCCAGCAATCTGCAATCGGAATTCAGAAGCAGGGATCTGGAATTTTTAAAACCCAGATTAAATATATTTTCAGTATCAGAGAATAATTACTGTACTGTATTTGTCCTGATTATAAATGTACTTGAAATAAAATAGTTATTTACCAATTTGTGTGGTGTGGTGTGGGTTTTGTATAAATTCTCAGATGAAATTAACCGAGAGAGTGACGTACCCTTAAAACTATTTAAGGAATAGAAAGAAGACAAGCATTGAATTGACAACAGAACTGGCAGAAGGCACAGGTGTCATTGTCCATCAAATCAACAGTATGAAGGTCACTATTGAAATCAGGACTTAAAGGATGTGTTGCAGTAAGAATACCTCTTTTAAGAAAGGGGAACAAGACTAAAAGGACAAAATATGCACAAGAACACAGACATTGGACTATGGAACAATGGTCGAAGGTTCTTTGGACTCTTGCTGGAAGGACAACGACACTTGTGCCTTCTGCCAGTTATGTTGTCAATTCAACACTTGTCTTCTTTCTCTTCCATAAGGTTATTATCTTCAAGCCTTGCTCATCCTTGTTAGACAGCTTTTGGGGTCTTCCAGTCCTGAGTTTATCAATTACAGATGATGTTTCTCTGTACTTGTTGATTATGCTTTGAATACCACACCTTGAAAATCAAATGATGTGAGCTTGATTTATGCAAGTCAAGATTGTTATAATAGTAGAAAACACTAGTGCAGGTTTTGAGCAAATTGTTGATGCTCATAATGCGTCAGAGTAGAAAAATGCAACATGTCTAAGACTTTTGCACAACATTTATAAATATCAAGAAACAAGTAGGGATAAAAGCAAATACTATTTCATGAACTAAATGTATCAGTGCCTTTTTTTCTTATTACTAATAATAATGGAATGAATAACTATTATTTTATTTATAAACATTTATTTTGAGAAAATACTCATGAGAACTGTCCATTAATATTGCTTATAAAGACTCTAAGAATAAGCATGCATTATGTCATTGCAATCACTCAGGTGAAACAATATCTTTTCAGGAACTATTGTAAGGTCCCTCAGGTTACAGAATAACGTGTTTTATACATGGATCTCTTAGCAGAATACATTTTAAAAAATACTTAAAAAAACTAAAAAAAAAAAAAAAAAAACCACAAAATATTGTGTTGAAAAAAAAGTGAAAGGTTTGTATGGTTATTTGTATAGTATTTTATAATGTTCCCCAGAGTGTTCTGAAAAAAAGGACAACATTTCCAAGATACCAGTACATTTTTATAGGAAGAGAGTCAAATACAGCCAAAAAACACCTGGCCCTGGGGAGCAACCCACTGGAAAACGATTGGTCCTGAAAGGGTTAAGGCTGGCTGCAGACTTGCTCGTGTGTTAACCCAAGCCTCTAATAGAAATCAGGCTAGAATGAAACACCTCTTGTTGTTTACATTTTGAAATGTGACTCCAGTGAAAGACATCTGCCTGGAGAGCTGCACGTCATTTCTCCACACCTTGTCCCTTCCATTTATGCGTTGTAAATAGTTTGATCACAGCCACTGAAAAGCATATATTTATTGTATTTGCAGAGTAAAAAAAAATGGGTGTATGAACAGGTGGAAATCCTGTTCTGTACAGTTGTAGATAGCGCATGAAGCTAGGCAACAGTGACGTTGATGTTTGTAAATTTTTAGATGCTGGCAGCTTGCCAGAGGCTTGCACTCTTGATCTTGCTCTCTCAACCAGAGTTTCATGCAATGTTAATCTCCCTGTGTGTTGATGGGTGCAGTGAATCCCTCAGTCAGAGCAATGTACTTACCAGACTGTGTAAAAAAAAAAACAGGGTCAGGCTGTGTTCACATGGGTAGCAAAAAATAGACTTACAAACAAGTCTGATGTTGCCAGCAAAACGAAAAAAACATACACAGACCCCATGTACTGTCATATATAACCAAGGTAAGGATTATTTGTCCACAAATAGCCTCACTTACTATTTGCAAATAGAACATCAAATGTGGTGACCACGTGGGTGGAATTATATGGTACAGCTATTTATATACCGTGCACTACATTCATGAAAACATAAGGCATGCGCAATGAAAATATGTTCCTGTGTGTACAGTTTTGTGTTTACATTCCGATAAGGGTAGGGCAGCTACAATGGAACAATGGACTGAGCAATTGCTAAAATGGGACAATAGAGGTAAGTTTTTTTCACAATGTCACAGATGGCTGGATGGGTGACGTCACAGACCAGGAAATACACACAGGCAAAGTACCGTGGATGAGTCGCAAATGTAGAAACAAAATAAAATAGGAATAGATTTTGTTATAGAAACAAAACAAAACAGGAACACAACGGCCCAGAGGCCAAAACACACACACACACACATATATATATATATATATATATATATATATATATATATATATATACACACACACATACACACACTCACACAAAACAAGTGTCATACTGGTTTATACCCAGCATGTGTAGCAATTGTTTACCCTCTCTCTTTCTTTCTCTCTCTCTCTCTGACTCCTATACTTTTTCTCTCCACTCTCAAACCCTGGTCAGCAAAAGCTGTTGGTTATTATCGTGGCTGAGGGAGTAACTGGTTATCAATTATCTCGGTTATCCCTCAATCACATTCCGTGCAGGTTTTCTAATGAGCGTGGTCGATAGCCAATTTGTCAGTAAATTATTAGCTGCCGACCACGGGTCTAGCGGGATGTAGTTTGGCAACTGCATTTAACTAAAATAAACACAAATACATTAAACAATAACAATAATAATACAAATAAACACAGGGGCGGGGTGTACCCTGTCACACATATTTTGAACCACACATGCTTAATCCATTTTTAGCATCAAAATATCCTATGTAATAAGTATCAATGTGCTACAGTATCCAGACCACTGTGAAATTTGCAATTCAGTTCCATTGCCAGTAATGCGGTGGTCATCTTATGGTTTACATTGTTTTGGTGGTAAAGCACTGGTATCTCAAAAGGGAAGTATGTGGTGTTTTTCTCTTATAGTGAAAGCATTCAGAATAGTCTATCGGCTTAAAAAATGGATTTGCAAGCATTTTCAGCTTAGATTGCATTAGTCCTGCATATTTTATACTAGCTTGCTAGGCAGTGCTAGTAATTGAAAATCTGAAGGTGAAAGGTTGACATGTTATCTTTCTATGTATGTATCCATCTTTCTCTGCATCTCTAGCCAGTTATTAATATTAGTCATATCTCACAACAATTTATTTATCTATCTCATGTGTCTCTCAATATTTCCCCGACTGTCCTACCAATCATCTCTCATTGGCTGTCTGTCATGTGTCTGTCATTGTATCTGATATCTTTATGTACCTAGCACATTGATATCTTTATATACCTAGCCTGTCACATAACCCACACACTGGTGTAGACGTAGAGATGTAAGTGAATTAGTAAAGACTTAGTTGCAGCCAAACCCTCCCTGTCTTCAGCCACCCAACACAGCTGTTGGGAGTGGCTTCCAAAGAGGACTTAACCAAAATGAAAAGATGATTATGTAGTTTGAAACAGTGATGTAATGTCAGAGTGCACTTGCAGTGAGGTATGGCACCACTATTTTTAATTAGAAAATGGATCAAAGATTTCCTTTAACCTGATTGGTTCCTAATCTCTGCTAAAAGACCTGAATGTTATCTTTAAAACTATGTTTCAGTTCTGTTCCAAATCAATCTGCTGGAAAATATGCAAATACAGATTTATGTAATTGACCTTTTTTTTTTACTTGATGAAAGAAAATCGCCATTCTAGTTCATGCTCTCTGAATGTTGTCTCTCAGTGTAGACTGTAGATGTATGTCTGTTTCTTGCTGTCCTATATAATCTATTGAAAAATAATATAGTAAATAAAGTAAAAAAAAAATGAGTAGTGTATGCTTTCAGCAGCTATACCAACATTTCTCAAATGCGGCCACCAGTGGAATTTTGTGCGGCCACAGCAGGCCCCCAGTAACGCCTCTCTTAATGAATCTTTCATTCAGTGCAGTCCATGCTGCTTGCATTCTCATTCCTCATATTGCTTCCATTGTTGTTAGCTGCTATTGGCCAGCAATAATGTCAGTATAATCACTGGATGTTGATTGGCCAAGCTTTCATTCAGGTCAGATTTAATTTTGACATGCATCACAAATCTCCACCCATTTTGCTTTGTGTGTCAGTGTTTATTACTTGATCAATGAGAGAAGGCCTTAGTAGTGTGACATGAAAACAGCGGTATGGAGTAATATCATTTTCTTTAGTGCAGAGAAAGTCTATGAATACTCAAATGCACATTGCATGAATCTGAAGGCAA
Source organism: Polyodon spathula (assembly GCF_017654505.1). Taxonomy (NCBI): domain Eukaryota; kingdom Metazoa; phylum Chordata; class Actinopteri; order Acipenseriformes; family Polyodontidae; genus Polyodon; species Polyodon spathula. The sequence continues at coordinate 42,948,688 of NC_054539.1, read as the reverse complement.
AAACCCACACCTGTGTCCTGCCATAAATTACACAGTTGATAGATTTTAGAATTATGTATCACAGTGGTGTGTGGGGTTAACACAATAAAAAAGATCAAGTATTGCTTCAGATTTGGCAATACAGTACAGATGTAGGTATGCTTCACGCTTTGCAAACACTGGTCCACCTAACAAGGTAAATGTTACTCTAAGCGGCACAGGGGTGGAGATGCTGAGGAAATGGGAAAAAGCAACAGAGTCCAGGTACTTGTTCACTCATCCCGTGGACATTTTATTTATTTACAATGATTCGCTCTCTCCTGGAGTGAGAATTATTAAAAAAAACAAAACAAATTGTGAAAACACAAAAGAACAGGTATTTCTTTGACAATAAGAGCCAACAGCTGAGCACTTAATTCTCCCTCATTGTGAGGTCATGCACTGTTTTTCTCTCTCCAATAACTCTCCCATTCGCTTACCGGTCAGTGTGTTGGTTTCAGTCCTGATCACAGGAAAAACACTGATTATTTAAAAAGTGCATAAGACAACCTCTCCAGGTGGCTCAATTCCTGGCTTTACCTACTAGACCACCTCCTTTTATACTCCAGGCTCCACCCCATCAATCCTTTCTCATTAACAAATTGGTTAATCGCTTAACCATGGATTTGATGAGGAGAAAACTCAGAGCACCTGTGCAGCTCCCCTTATCAAGCTGGCCACCACAACCCGACTAGACTTATTCTCAGTTCCATCTCCATAAGGGTACAAAAATTAATCTTGTTAGCCTTCCTATCTATAGGGAGGCCAAATTTCACACTTCTTACACACCTTCACCCTGTCATAGTTACTTATAGTGAACAGTGTTGTTTTGTTGTAATCCTAGTTTCTGTTATCAGTTGAGTAATTTTTGAGGAGTTTATTTATGTAAATTCGAATAGTTTTTACATGCGTGTGGTACAGCTAAAAAAAGGGGGGCATGAGTAAACCTCAGTAATGCTTTTACTTTATTTACACTTTGTGTCTTTTGCCACTTTGCTTATTGCAAATAAACTATGGCAGGGATTTAAAAAACAAAACAAAAAAACAGGTCTATTTTTGTACTGTTTGCACCTGAAATACACACTAGAAAATGTATAACTTTAACTACTGTGTGATAGGCAAAATAAAGCCTTCACAACCTATTATTCTGAAATATTGCATTACTGATGTTCTGAACTCTTGTGCACTTTTCATATGATGTGGTTTCCCTGTCACATATCCTCTGAAAGTCATTTTGCATTCACAGTGTTTCTTTAAACGCAAAGATAGGAAATGTTTGTATTGTAATGTTTCTGTGTCTGTTTTGTTTCCAGGAAAGATTATTTTCTTTTAAAAAGGAAAATTCTATTTAATTAAATTCTCCTTCAAGCTCAGCCCCAATTCCAACAGCTAGTTCAAACTTGTTGTTCTGAGAACGCTCACTCAGCACTTATAGGCATGCAGGCTGCAGAAACCTAGGTTTAATTACAGGGTGCAAATGTGAGTTTTGATCAGAACTAGTATATTTAATTTCTCCCAACACACGTGGTCATGCTTTATATCAGCGTGTGGTGGCTCCATGTCAAGAAGTCACCATCTGTAGCTGTGCTATTCCTGTTATTTAAGTCGCGCCTGATAATTTTAGTAGGCCAGAGTGCAGAATTTTCCAGAAGTGACTGCGTGCTAGCAGAATTGAAATTACGCCAGCCCACGTGTTTCAGCAATCTTGGCTTGGTTCCCAGCAAGCTCAAACACACACAAATATCCCCTATCTCAACACATCCCCCTCCGGATCAACAGATGAGTTTCCATGCCACTGCATGACATTGGACAGCTACACCCTCTGCCAAGAAAAAGAAAAACAAATCCTGCTACTTATATCATTACCGAATACCAGATGTTCTCAAGTAATGAGAATCTGGTGCCAACATTTTAGTAATCAAGCAAACCTATTATTAACATTTTTCCTTTACGAAAGAAGGGAAAGCAGTATACTTGGAGCGAACAACAGCCATCCTAGCTGGCTTGCTGTGTTTGTATTCCACCTCAATTCAGCACAGGGACTGATAGGAATAACACATAGGGTTGGATGGTGTGGCTGCACTTTCAGGGGTTGTTTACAGTCGCAATCCAACTCATCTGAAACATATGTGAGAAATCCAAGGCACGGTTGTTAAAATTTCCTCTGTACTTGGCTTTTCTTTGGAGGAATTCCTGAGTTATCAATTTATTTGGTTTTACTTGTTATGTATTTTTTTATTAAGCCTGATAACTGAATGTGACAGCCTTAGGACCTTGCTGAATGTTTAAACACACACCTACACACTCCCCAGGCTGTAGCCTTGTTGTTTAACAAGTCCTGTCAAGGAAGAAGTCATATTTCAATACATTCAGCAGCAGCAATGAAAATCCTTTGATCCACTTGTTAGCATTCAGCAGGAGTACAGTTGCCAGTCACCAGGTTATGTAACACTGAGTACATACAGTATAATGAGTCCTTTCTTTACCAGCAAGGGAAATTCCCAATCTGGTTAACCCCAAGCCAATATAATATCTTAATATTTGTTGTTATGCTGCTTGGTTTTACAGTCTTTTATAACCATCAAAGTGCTTTTAATATTTTTAGTATTTTTTTTTTTTTAATTTAATTATTTTGGATGCTCTTGAAAGCACAGGCTGCTAATTTAGTCAAACGGTGCAAAACTGTGTCCTTCACGTGCACACAATTCAGTGGTTTTGCTAGAATTTGGAACTTGGTCAGTCCTCTCTCCTCACCATGATCGTAATAGAAAAACATGCAATTGAAATACCACTGTCTTATTCTCAAGAAACTCATAGCATAATCATATCAATGATAGCTCAATGGATATGGAACTCACATTTCACAGTTTTCCTGGCATAGAACTCTGTAATTTGTATGCCATGGTTACCATTTTGTATTAGCACATATCATTTTGATACCATTATTATTTTAAAATACCATTGTAGCTGCTATTATTGTGCCTTAGTACAACCATTACATTGACCTGGTTGTGACTCTACTGCCCCCCCCAATGCTATTTTCTTATACAGTCTATTGTAAAGAGGTGTGTCCCTGAGTTGAATGTTGGTCGGTTGAGACATTAGATGTTCTGCCATTCTCATGTTTCCCCTGGCCCCTCGTGAATATTTTGTTTTTTACTATGTTGCCTGAGGGGTTTCGCAGTCACGCTTTTGAATTCCATTCCTTGGAGGGGAGAGTAAGTGCTGCACTGAAGTATTTGCTTTACTCTCCACGCGGTCCTTTAGTTGCCCTTGATGGGTTCCACAGGAACAAAAACAACAGCACACATGTGTCAGTCAAAGTCAAGTCATATGGGCACGATACAGCCGTCTTTCCAAAATACAAAGTACAAAGAACATTTATAAATTCAATGACAAACTTTTTGACTTTAAGATTTTCTCAATGTCTAATACAAAGTTTATATTGGTATTTCTACACTTAACAAGACAAAGTGTGCTTCAGTTATGGATTAAATACTTATGTGATAAAGATCTGTCCAACACGCTATAAGTATAGTATTCGGGGCTTAAACACGTTTTCCAAGGATATAATGATACAATGATGCAACTAACAAAGACAATTTCTGTATGTCCTGTGTATCGATTCCAAATATCTTTGTTTTGATGTGTGTTGGCTTATTTTTTGTAAGTGGAAATCATTGTTATTTTGATGATTTTTACACAAGATTGATTCACTGAGATAGGCCCTACTGTATAATGGGTCCTAAAATAATGTTTGGTATTCATGGCATGGTTTCTTTGACTGGAGTCAGTAAAGTTTCATAAATATATAACTGTATTTTATTCATAACAATCGACAACATAAAACTGCACATAGTCCTGGGTTTCAGAATATGCCTTGTTCAGGTAAATTATTCAGCAATCAGGCATCTGCTAAATCGCAGCATTAATAAATCATCAATAACTTCAAACACCTAATCATTTAAATAATATACTCACAACACCTGCTCTTCAAAATTAAACCATAGCAACGTCCAAAAGTATACCCTTGTTCATTCCTACCGCTCTCTTCCCTACACTGCCCCATCCTACCTCCAATCCCTCGTGCCTACTTACAACCCCTCTCGTCCTCTCCGCTCCTCCTCTACTGGCTGACTGGTCATGCCTTCCATCCACTTTCCATCCCCCTGTGCCTGCTCTTTCTCTTCCCTAGCCCCTCTGTGGTGGAACCAGCTCCAGAACTTCAGGACTGCTCCGTCTCTCACTCCCCACCTCCTCCTCAAGACCCACCTGTTTAGACAGATCTACCCATCCTACTATGCACTGGACTTGCCTGACCTAAGCACCACATTACTGGATCCTCAGCTTATGCACCATACTTGCACTATCGCACTACTAATATGTCCTTGTAGATATAATTTGCTGTAATCCTTACTTGTTTCATCCTAGTTCATATTGTACTTTAGTAGTATTATTTGCAATTACTGTAAACTATACTGTATTTAGATATTAATCTTGCATTGTAACCTTGTACTGCCCTGTAACATCTTGGATAAAGGTGTCTACCAAATAAATAAATAAATAAATAAATAATAATAATAATAATAAATAATAGACCAGACTATAGTTCAATGCTTACTCCAAAAGATGATCGCTCCAATAGCATGGTTCTTAAAGGTATCTCACAAGTACCCTTGTAAAAGTGCAGAATGAATGGCAGATGAATATGGTAGTATATGGTACTAAAGCAGAGAAAGCTATGGTTATCCAAGCCATGCTCAAGCAGTACAAACTGGTTCAGACTAGACTGGAAATACATACGCTGATTTTAATCCTTGTTTTGTTTTCATTAATATCCATAATGTTGAAGCCAGCTTGTTTAAATGTACTGTACAATTAACAATAGGGAAAGTAATTCCATTAATACACCAGTTAACAAAAAATAAAGCATGTCCTGGTACTACCAGATTATTATACGCTACTGGATAAGGGTCAATAACCACAGTAGGCAATCACACCAGTCCTTTTGCACTCATTTTGCATACATCTGTGAAGCGATGCTAATTTAATGTCTTTTTTTTAGTTCACTGACAGTTGTTGTGATGGTATTTTGTGTCTGTCCACTCAGTGACCTAGAAAAATGCTAATTGAAGGACATTGTCACCCCTGGGTCACAAAGGCTCTTGCGTTCTCTATCATGTCTGTTTCCAGGGAAGGGATTGGGTAATTCTCAGGGGCTTTGAGAATCTCCACGGAGATACAGTACACGACTGATGCAAACAGAAAACCCTCCGCAAATCTATTTTTAGGTTGAAAAGTAGTATGTTTGTGTTGAAGGGAATAGTATTGTCTGTTTAAAGCTGCTTGAATATTCTTCCTGATAAGGCCCATATATGGGCAGGCAAGGGTACCAGGTCAGGTTCAGAGTACATAAATGAAAACCATTGAAAATCACTGTCAGAAATAAATGCAAAATATTTTTACATACAGTATATCCATGTCCTGGCTGAAACCACACTAGAACTGTAATTTTATCTTTGCTGGTATAGACTGTAAAGCATCCCACCATCCACTTCTGAATTTTGATGCCATAATATCTTCCTTTCCTTCTTCATTGCTGAATTTGGTATGGAAATTTTAAAGCAATTACCATGCGCCTTGTCGGTACACCTAATCAGCTGACGCGGGCGCCACAAGCCATAAATATTGCCTCTTCACACAGTCATTCCTGTTGGGGAAAAAAACCCTGCTTTTACTGTCTGCCTTGTTGTTTTCTCGCTCACCCTCGTTCCAGTTCTGTTCTTGGCAGCACTCCAAGATCCTGGAGAAAAACATTCCATGCACACGAACACCCTCGATTTGATCCCTGATATGGAGCCCTCATTTCCATTTCACAGGCTCCTCTCCCGTGTACCATGGAGAGGGGGTGTGGGGGTCTGAAAAGCTGATGAAAAAAAGAGATGAAAGAGAAATAATATATAATTTGTTTTCTTAGTATCCTGATTTCTGGCAAATTGTAGACTACAGCTGCCCTTGGTGCTCCACGGTGATTTCATCCATCATGTGAAAGATGATCCCCCTGCTATTTCCCGCTGACATAACACACTAAATATAGAATTTGCAGGAGGTGCATTAATCATGCATTAGGAGAAGAGTACGTCTTTTCAGTTACATTTAAATCAGGCTTATAGTACTCTGTTTTTTTTTTTTTGTGCAGAAGGATTTTAGGAGACAGTGCTAAGAGTAGTGTACCATTGCCAGGTTTAAAAAAGCTGAATAAGAATAGTGATCTGGGGTTTATTGTGGTGGATCATACTTCCTCTAGCAATTTGCTGAATCTATAGCATATTGTTTTCCATTCGATATTTAACTGCATTTGTTTACTATCGGTAGACAGTTCAATATTCAATCATTCCTTCTCAATCATATAATCCTCTATTTCAGTTCTAAAAAATACTTCTACCATTGATAAAAACTTTTGGTTAGTGTACAGATGAGTGTCCAACACATGGAAGCTACATTGGACAGACATCTAACGCCTTTATCTAAAGCACTGGAGCGACGTAAAATAAATAGAATTTAATCCTATTTTATGCGATTTGACGCATGTCAACTAGGGCATTGAGCAATCAGAGAACAGCTTCAATGCACGTGGTCCAGCAGGGTGAAGCAGTATCCAGAATAATGGAGGAAATAATAATACTTGTGTTGAAAAATACCCAGAGCTTTATGACAATGGGCATCACAATTATAAAGATACAGATCTGAAAGATAATATCTGGGAGTCCATTTCGAAGGCACTGGATAAGCCTGGTGTGTTTGATTTATTGCCATATATGTTGAAATACAGTCAGAGAAGACACCCATAATTTCCAAATCATGTTGACAAATATGTACCAGTCTGAATCATAGTTTTGTCAATAGCAATTTTGAACAGTTGTATAGATCTGGCAGTTTTCAAACCTATCACTTTGCCTCTGTGTCGATCCTGGTGTGTATGGTCATGTCGAAAGTGTCTTGTCACCAATTAACAAATCACATGGTGTCTGGTGTGTGGAGAAAATGTTGGCACCTCCCCCTTGCTATATGTTTCCTCACCTCAGCTTCTCAAGTCCTGAATGAAAGACTCTTCCCTATAAATAAGTCGTAAGAAATTGCTGCTGTCAATCGTGGATCCGGATGAGGGATGAAACGGTGAGGACGGCTCGTTGGTGTGGGTAGGTCTTTCATGGCTTCAATGTGGCCAAAAAATTGGAATGATATACTTTCTCTTCCTACCATAAAATGGTAACACTTGATCTTGATTTTGGGAGATTGCAAACTCATTTAGGGGTAGGCCTTAATATACCAGAAAAAAACTATTCCTGAACATGTTGATCAAGACTTCAGTTATTTATATTCAGCACCTCCATATAGCTTATGATTTGGTGTTTAAAGTTATGTATTACACGTGTAACAATTTTTTTTTTTTTTTGGGTTCCTGGGTAGTAAGTGTTATTTCCTAATTGCTTATGCCTCAAAAGTATAGAAACTTTGCTTTTGTGACCAGGACAGTGATATTTTGAAATGTACCTATTTTCCAGAACATTCCAGATAGATTCAGTGCTGAGTAAACTTGGAGTAACTTCTAGAACTTTCTAGAACTTTCCAGTAATATAAATAGTAGTATAAATACAGGGGCCTTAAGCCCACCAGTTCAGTTTAGTTCCAGCTGCCTAAGTGGATACATATCTGCATTTTTCTGAGATGGCATCAAGAGGCTGCAATGGTGGCATTCCTGATGGGTCTCCAAGGCGGTTTTACCAAGTTTCCCTGCTATCTTTGCCTTTGGGAGAGCAGGGACACCAAGGTGCACTACCACAGGCGGGACTGGCCACAGCGGACCGAGTTCTCTGTGGGGAGGAACAACGTCAAGTGGGAGCCACTGGTGGACCCCCAGATGGTGCTGATGCCACCACTGCACATCAAATTGGGCCTTATGAAACAATTTGTCAGAGCTCTAGATAAGGAGTCAGCAGCCTTCAAGTACCTTCAAGACTTCTTCCCTAAGCTGTCTGAGGCAAAGGTCAAAGCCGGTGTCTTCGTCGGACCACAGATAAAGAAGATCCTGGAGTGCAAAGAATTCCCCAAGAAGCTCACTAGTAAGGAGAAAGAGGCTTGGAACAGCTTTGTTGCAGTGGTTCGGGGCTTCCTGAGCAATCACAAGGCCGAAAACTATGTGGAGCTGGTTGAGACTCTGGTGAAGAACTACGGCACAATGGGCTGTAGGATGTCCCTCAAAGTCCATATCCTTCATGCTCATCTTGATAAATTCAAGGAGATCATGGGAGCGTACTCGGAGGAGCAAGGTGAGCGCTTCCACCAGGATATACTGGACTTTGAACATCGGTACCAAGGACAGTATAACGAGAACATGATGGGAGACTACATTTGGGGGCTGATTTGTGAAAGTGATTTACAGTATAATCGTAAATCCCGAAAAATTACTCACTTCTAAATCTTTTGTAGTCATTTTTGTATTACTTTAGTATAAATACATGTTAATTTGGATTCATATGTTGTTTTTTTCTGACTTTATGTGAACGAAAAGAATGTTTTCTCATTGGAAATAGGTAAATTTCAAAATATCACTGTCCTGGTCACAAAAGCAAAGTTTGTGGGGAATAATAGCCATTTTCTATACTTTTGAAGCATAAGCAATTAGGAAATAACATTTACTACCCAGGAACAAAAATTGTGTTACATAGTGTTAACTAACCACAACATTACTCAACAGAAGAAGAAACACAAGCAGTATCTCAACAGAACATGAAGAACATGTATCTTTTTAGTACTTACATGAAGGCCCAGTCTCCTTCCAGGCAGAATTAGCTGATGTAACTAACCCAATAGTTCATGCCCTTGTTTAGTGATTATCAACTGAATGTTTTTGCTATTTAGTTATTGACTTTTTTTAACAATTATTTGTATTCATTTTCCAATTTTCTCCTAATTTTTGGGAGAGATGAAGATGAGCACACGTGTCCTCCGAAACGAGTACCATCTGCCGTCCGCTTTTTTGTCACTCTGCAAGCCTGTCGTGCAGCCATACCCAGAACTTACAGCATCGGAGGACCACGCAGTTCTGAATTGCGTACAAGCCAGCCTGCAGGCGTCTGGCTAGCCATAGGGTTCGCTGGTGTGCAGTTAGCCAAACACTCCCCAGCCGACCTAACCCCTAGCCCACCCGGGAAGCACTTGGCCAATTGTGCGCCGCACCCTGGGAACTCCCATCCACGTTTAGCAGTGGCATGGCTTGGATTTGAACCAGCGATCTCCAAGCTATAGGGGGTTTAGGGCGTATCCTGCATTCCAGGCACAGTGCCTTTACCGGCTGCACCACTCGAGAGCATGTGTTTCCTATTGAAAGCATTACTTCTATAATTATCTTCAAGTGTTATTAATTTGCCTTACTGAGATGCTACATCTTATTTCCATCTTTACTGAGGCAAAGTGGTTAACTCTGTGCAGGTGAAGGTAATGCAGCAGTGATTAATAAACAGACAGACATAATCCAGGTGCAATGTTGTCTAATGGGTTTTTTTTAAGTCCAATGGCCTGATGGCAAAACAACAGTAAATAATAACAATACTAATGAACCAATACAGCAGCGTGTACTGCTTGTAATCTGCGGGTTGGCCCCGAAATAATAACAGTCCTGTTTCAGTTCACCCACACGTAATACATACACAAACACTAACACCAGTCCACAGTGCGTGCTCGTGGTGAAAATATAGTTTTTGAGTGCAAACAAAGTGTAGTGTTGTCCAGACTAGTGCTGGCCTTAAGCGAAAGCTCCTGGGTTGTTTCAGCCATCTAAATAATAACAAACAGTATTCTTTTAGACACGACAAAAAACAAACAAAACACTCACAATTTTACAGCACAGTTTCCTTTTGGTTAATCCCATTCTAACCATTCACAAAGGAACAGATCACCTCACTACGTCCCCTTTTCATAACGTCACTCACATCCCCTTGGTCAACGAGTGCGTCTGCTCCTCCAATCTGAGGGTGCCACGTCGTGTCATTGAGTTTCTGTACAATAGCTCCACCCCCTTTCTAGATGGCCAACTTCCACCTAACCCTGGGAATAAACTGTCATGCCATTTAGTCCCGGGTACTCTGTTCCCTTTACATATCGCCTTCACAGGTCAGGAGGGAGATCTAACACCAAGAATCATTCAATCTCTGTCAGTTACACAAATGTATTTCTTTGTACAGTCACAATAAGTGACTTTTTGGCAGGGTCACATAGTGAATCAAATGCTAAGCAATGAATTATCTTTTTCATCCTGTGGTATTACCATTACAATTATCCACATAATTAAGTACAAATAAATATAAACAGTATATCCTTTTTGGCATTGTCCTTTTAACCATCTGTGGATTTTGGCTTAAATCAATCTCATACAGTTTTACAATCTGTAGTTTTGTTGAATCCCAGGTAAAACATTATTATTTAGCAACTGTGGAATTATCTTCAAAAGGCTGTTAGGATTTGGCTCTAGATTAGCCTATCAATAAAGACCAAATAGTTTTTAGACTGCCTTTCAGACAAGTTTTATTTGTCAAGTGGGGTACAGCATACTAAAATGATGCTTTGTGTCTGTCTTTCCTTCATGCTAATTGTCATTAACACACAGGTAAACTGGTTGAATATAACACTATGTAACACAATTTTTGTTCCTGGGTAGTAAGTGTTATTTCCTAATTGCTTATACGTCAAAAGTATAGAAAATGGCTATTATTCCCCACAAACTTTGCTTTTGTGACCAGGACAGTGATATTTCAAAATATCACTATTTCCTATAGGAAAATGGGAAAATGTGTGTCTTTTCGTTCAAATACGCATCTCGTTGTAAATACAGTATAATTGTAAATCTCGAAATACTACTCACTTCTAAATCTTTTGTAGTCATCTTTGTATTACTTTAGTATAAATACATGTTAATTTGGATTCATATGTTGTTTTTTTCTGACTTTATGTGAATGAAAAGACACACATTTTCACATTTTCCCATTGGAAATAGTGATATTTTGAAATATCACTGTCCTGGTCACAAAAGCAAAGTTTGTGGGGAATAATAGCCATTTTCTGTACTTTTGAGGCATAAGCAATTAGGAAATAACACTTACTGCCCAGGAACAAAAAAAAAAATGTTTTTGCTACACAGTGTAATACCTAATTTCCATGAGCACAGATCCGAGCAGATCCAGGTTCTCCCGCATTGCTCTTGAAGCACCAATGATAGACTACCTGAGTCGAGTGATAAGATAAGGCGTTTCCACGCAATGGGAGTCTGACAGGTGTTGGCAGTTCTTTCCAGCAAGCCTTTTGGCTAAGGTCATATTCATTTGAAAGGCTGTACGCTGCTGCTTTGCTTCCGACATAACAATCCTAACAATGCTTTTTGTTACTAAAAAAAGCATAGAAAACCTGCCCACTCGGGATGTGGATTAAATGTTTACACTCACTCATTACTCGATTGGTCAGACGTACTTCCACCCATGTCGCTTTGGCCCACTTTGGAAAAGGGTCTGAAAATGAACATGGAAAAGCAGTATCAGGGGCAGCAGGGTTTTCAACCCAGGTGTAGCGGTTAAGAGGTATTAAATCCTCCGGATCACATGTAAAACTCTTCTCAGTCTCACACTTGTTAGTTTCTATTTCCATTATCTCTGAAAATGTGACTTTTCTTTTGGACAGTTCTTATCCCACCCTGACTTCAGACTAAGCACATTCCAAAAAAAAGCTTATCAGTATCTTGTATATAGAAATTAAAAAATAAATAAAACAAACAAAAAAAAAACATAGCATGTGGTAGTACCTGGAGCAGCTGTGGCACAGAATTTGCTTCTCATAGCGAGGACTACTCTTAACTAAATGTATCTAAGATGCAACAGTGCTGTTCTGTTCTGTTTACTGAGTTATTGTCTCATTACATGTACAGATTCTTAAGAAAGTTTCTTCTTATAAATACTTAGGCATGATTGATGAGCATCTTATGTTTAACTATCATAATAAATTGGCTTCAAAACTAGGTACATTAATTAGGTGTCTAGCAGACTAAAGTTAGTGACTGCTACTACTCTTCCTATCCTAGATTATGGAGACTGTGTCTACTAGTTTGCTTCCAAGTAGTCTTTACACAAATTGGATGCAATACATAATTTATTTTGCAAATTTGTTCTAGACTGTCCCTCTTTTACACACCACTGTCATATGTATATAAAACTGGACTGGCTCTCATTAACAAATCATAGGGGTTTTTTTTTGTACTTGCTTTTTTATTTTTAAGGTTCTTAAAGGTTTGGTACCTCCTTATCTGAATGTTCTGGTGGAATGGATTAACACTGGCTTTAGTGTACGCTCTCAGGATTCTGTTAGTTTGGCAGTCCCAAGGGTTCAGACGCATTTGGGAGAACCATCTTTCACCTATCCTCTCCCAAAAATGTGGAACTTGTATTTGTATGTAAGGCTTCTGTTTTTCAGGTTTTATTAATTGTATTTTTCTGTGTTTATTTTTAGCTATTTTAGAGTTTTATGTAAATCAGTTTTTTGGGGGGCTTTCGTTTTTGTTATGCTGCATGAAATTAGTGTTTTCGGTTACTTTAAAAAGTGTTTTTTTTTTTTATTTCTGTTTCAAAATATGTATAGTAACTCGACAGTACCTGCATACTTAAATTGTACCTTTTTCCTTTGCTGTCTTCCACAATGAAATCCCTATGGTCAGAGGCACATTCTTCTGGGGTTTTTGTGTGTAGGCATTTTTGTACATTTTGCCACAATTCTGTTTTAATCCTCCGTATCTTAACTGTAATACAGCTTTAAATCCTGCTAACAAGCCTCCATCCTGATTGTACTCTCGTTTTAAATCTAGCAAGTGGAGTCTCCTATAGAAAGGTAAGCATGTGCTGTGACTCAGTAGTTCGGGTGGGTTTAATGTATTCAGAACGAATCAATGATAGACACAAATCAAGAAGACGGGACATTGCCCAGCAGCACTGGGAAATGTATTTATTATTATTTTTGTAGTAGGTTTAATTTTTTTATGGGAAAAGGGTAAAGTCAACGCGAATTGATTAATCATTTCTGCAGTTTTTCCGGTGTTTTCTGGTGTTTATTGACTATCCATCAATTTAATTTTTTTTTGTGTTGGGGGTGTTTTATTGGGTTTTATCAGTTAAAACCGAAAATCAGAAGCCCTACTTCTAGTATGAAGATGGAATGGACAATCTCTCCTTTTCTGGCGATAAAGATTGTATTTGTGAATTGCTTGGAGCCTCTTCCCATTGTTTTTCTTTTAGTCTACATTAACATTAGATGTGTCTTATTTATGTTGCTCTTTTTTGTAGGCTGCTGACTAAATTTGAACCACACAAGTATTTATTGTGTTGCTTGTAATTGTTTCATTGTCTAACAGGACCCCTTAACGTAAGGCCTCTGTCTCAATGGGTAAATATTTTGATAAATAAATACATTCTTGTTGGTAAAGATAATGAAAAATAGTTTTTTCCCCAATTAAAATTCACTGAGCAGATGCACCATAAAAACCCGACAGGCTAGCTGTTACACGGTTAAACAGAGGGGATCAAATCTACACATCTTATCATTTCATGACATGTAATATCCATTGTGCTTAAGATTCTAAATGTGGCTCTATATATAAAAAACTTGACATGTCTAGATGGATGTTTTTACAATGTTGTGAAATATCTACAGATAAAGAAAGTACAGCATGTGATGTAAACAATCACTGGGATAGGTCTTACTTGTGCAGCATATAATCAGCATACTGAGCATACTACCCTAGAATATGTTTAGATGTGACCTTATGGACCCAATCATCAGTAACGTTAATTGGCAATATAAATAGATTATATATCGCCTCAAAATGTTACTTTTGTAGTGCAACCTCAAGCCTATTTGTTGATGGGAAAAAAATCCAAGTTAGTGTTAAAAGAACTGATAATAAAATTAAAAAAAAACTTCACACTGATTACGAGACCTTGGATTAAGCATCTGGTTTTAGTTTATAACATTAGCAGGTATGTAACTGGGTGACATGTTACATGTGTGGGTTGTCACTGGAAAATGCTGACAGACACAGAGCATTGGTGTTGATACGCCGCTCAGACGCACAGATTTAATTTCAACACAGAGCTGACACTAGGGTACCAGCAGTGGTAGCCTTGGTGTCATGTTTAATAAAGAAATAAAAACAAAAACTAAAGCTAAAAATAAAAGTTTGCCACACAAATAGAAGAGCGCTAGTGCCACTAAAAGGAACGTCCCGCTCTCTGTACTGTTTTGGGAGCCACATCCCCTAAGCTGACCTACTTCTGTTCTGTTGCTGCTGAAGTCCTGGCCTCCCAGCAACTCTGGGCCATTCCGACGGTCCTGGCTGGGCAATTGCCTTCACAGGCCCCGTCTTGCACTTAAAGGGCTCCATTGTAGTAGTTCCCGCAGAACGGACACTTCCCTCCTGGATGTAAACAAACTATCTCACTCCACGCCCGTCTATGCAGCAATGGCCTTGCAGCAGCCCCGAGCTGTAGCGCAGCCACTTTTTGAGCTCTGCGCAGCATCCACGGGTATGCCCCCAGCCAGTCCGGACCTCTTAGCTCAGGGCGAGCCTCCTGCTCAGCAACATGATTGATTTCTCACAGGTACACATACTTGCGCAGGAAGCGACCAGCGACCCGGCTCCCTGTCACGTATTCTCCCCCTCAGAACTGCACCATTGGTCCATTCGATAACTCTGGCTGGTGACCGAGTGGCTGCAGCTGCTGGCAGAGGTGACAGCCTCGGCAACAGTGTAGCGACGTCTTATTCACCAGGGGGAGTGAAACACGAGTCTGGGCAAAAAAACGTGCCTGCTGATGCTGCGACCTGGGACCCAGGCCCAGCGATGGGAGGTCCAAACACCAAGGTCGGGTGTCTGGGAGCACGGGTCAAGGGCTCTTACTCACAGATGCCGGACTGTTGCCCAGAGCCCTCCGGACGGCAGTTCCTCCTTTATGGAATGGTAACTCTTCCTCTGTCGGACGTCAGCTCCTTCACTTGGACAGCAACTCCTCCATCGGCTCTCAGGAAGGCAGCCACTCCTCGTCCACGTCTCCAGTTGCTCCCTCAGCAACTCCTCCGGTGACTGCTGATCGTCAGCTGGTTGTGCCTGTGCATCCTGGGAGCCAACTGCTCTGTGCCTATCCTGCCTTGACTCAGCAGGACCAGTGATGCCCACTTCTACACCATATGTAACAGGGTGACATGTTACATGTGTGGGTTGTCACTGGAAAATACTGACAGACACAGAGCATTGGTGTTGATACGCCGCTCAGGCGCACAGATTTAATTTCAACACAGAGCTGACACTAGGGTACCAGCAATGGTAGACCTAGTGTCACATTTAATAAAGAAATAAAAACAAAAAATAAAAATAAAAGGTTGCCACACAAAATGATGAGTGCTAGTCCCACTAAAAGGAATGTCCCGCTCCAGGAACCTACTACTCTACAGTAACCCTCTCTATACTGTTTTGGGATCCACATCCCCTAAGCTGACCTACTTCTGTCCTGTTGCTTCTGAAGTCCTTGCTTCCCAGTGACTCCGGGCCATTCCGACGGTCCTAGCTGGGCAATCACCTTCACAGGCCCTGTCTTGCACTTAAAGGTCTCCGAGGTAGTTGTTCACGCAGAGCGGACACTTCCCTCCATGATGTAAACTCTCCTGTCTGTACAAATGGCCTTGCAGCAGCCCCAAACTGTAGCACAGCCGCTTTTTGAGCTCTGCGCAGCGTTCCCAGGCATGCCCCCCAGCCAATCCGGACCTCCCGATCATCTTAGCTCAGGGCAAGCCTCCCGCTCAGCTGGTTGCTTAGCAACGTGTCTAAGGCTGCGTGTTGCAGCTGATTTCTCACAGGCACACACACTTGCGCAGGAACCAGTGACCCGGCTCCCTGTCACAAGGTGTTATTAAAGTGATTTTACATTCTAATTTGTATTTATTATTAATTTACTAAAAACTAAACAACTTCTACAGGAAGACAGTTGAACAATTATTTAAATAAAAGGTGACATACACTATTGTAAATCCTTCATTAAATTATATAATCTAGGCTATATAATAGTATGACATCTATATGAAAATGTATACGAAATAACTATGAATATGTATGTAATTGTATAATATATACCTATCTGTGTATATTAAAATGAATGTGTATATATCTGTACATTATTTATCTAACTTAAAAAACATATGAATTATTTTTGTACTCCAGTTTTACCAGTAAATTTGAATAATTAAGAACTAGATCGATCGTGAAAATATTGCATTATTTTGCCAAATTAATTTTAAAAAACATGAAGAAAAAAATAAAGTCTTAGACATTTTGTTTATTTTTGCGGGGGGGGGGGGGGGGGTTATACTACCATGGAATCAACCCACACTATTTACAGGACGCTTCTCGCCCCCCCCCCTTGGATTGCTTCGTGCCTCCTATGGGGACATGGCCCCCTGTTGGTAACCAATGTGATGTGAAATGTGATAGATGAACTATTACAACAGTTCATATTAGCTGCTCATATATAGTTTACTTTGAGTTTTTGTGGATTCTGATCAATGTGAATTAAAGATTGCTAAATGACAAGCTTTGGTTTCTTCTCACCTAAACTAAGCTGTACTAATAACAGTTATTATAATAGTGAAAAAATAAATTGTTGATGCTCATAACATTGATATATATTGTAACTCCTGAATGTGTCTAATATATATATCTTCAGCACAATGAAAGCGAGGATGAAGACGCATGTAAGAGGTAAAAAAAAGAAAGGTTTGGTTGTCACTCTTTCAAGGGCAATAAGCTGTCAGTCTGGAAGGTCTTGAAATGCAGTTTTAAGCTTAAAATAGAAATGAAATGCTTTTCACCCAGTTAAATTATAAATGTAATCCTAACCTGCATATTTTACTTTTATTCCATTAGCCCAGGATAACAACCTAGTGCTGTACTGTATGCAAAGATCTTGCAACCTTTTGACCTTACTTTACTTTCTGGTGCACACTGTTGCAACAAGCTTTGGCAATAACAATGTGAGTCCACTGCAGTCATTATTAATGTTAGAGCAAATCTAGTATTATGATTGCAAGTATTGCAGATCAATGTTATCAATAGTGTGGGAAAAACACAATTCCTTGGTTTGTATTTACTTTATGAATACAATGGAGGATACCTATAACAAAAGCAATAGGAGTCTGAGTTCAGAAGGGTTGAAATGTGTAGCACACCAGTCCATTACTGTCAAATCCTGTAATATTTATATTTAATTAATCCTGTTTTACCACTGTCTAATAAAGCAAAATCAGAAACTGCAAGCACTTTAATCAGGGGTGTGTTTCAGAGACTTCATTATAACATGGAGATCCCTGTCATATTATGCTGGCTGTTTAAGGGGAGTCTTGTTTTCATGTCAGTATATTCATGGTAAACTTGCATTACAAATTTTAATGGCATCAACAAGAACATAAAATGAGTGTTACAATAAAATGATAAAATGAAATCATCAACATGTTAACGCACAAAATATGCAAATTTACCTTTGTAAATGTCAGGGTATTTGCCTCAAACGTGAGGTTGACACAACCCAATAAATTGCACATCACACTTAGTATGTCATCAAACTGTAACGTGTTTCCAATAACCTGCACCAAATATAAAATGCATTGTGCTAAATGTATTAAATTTGTATTTTATATTTAAAGTTGCATATTTGAAAGGTTGCATTTACAGCCAGAACAAGGTTGCATTGCACAAAGCACCCTTATTTTAATACAAGGCTAAATTACACCTTGTTTCAGCACATTCTGCATGAACATACTCTAAGTATTCACGGACTTTGGAATAAATATTTTAATTGATGTCTGCCTTACTCATAACAATGAACAGTTAATATTTCTTCATCTTAATTACGCAATTCTAATACAAAGGTCCTGAGTCATAAAGACTGTGTGTAAATAACTATAAACCTATACACTTGTGAGAGATAGGGAATTCTAACAGCTCAGCAACTGCAGAGACAATAGCAGACTGTCTGCATCCTTTAAAATTGGAAATATTTCTGACCTAGATGTTTATGATCAGGCTATATCAAGTACATTCTACATATCATGGTGCTAGTTAGTAGAACATGTTATATTAAAAAAAAAAAACGGGTGTAATATCCTTGGTTAAAATAGTTATAACCCAGGCTTTATGTCCATTTCTAGTGCTAGTATGTATGGAAATGCAACTGAATGTATTTTAAAATCATAATTTTCATAAATTTATAAATAAATTTAAAAAAGAACATGTAGTGTTATAATAATTACTACTGAGATTTAATGTTTGACATTTTCAACAATGTCTAAACCATTTTTTCACCAACTACAATTAAGTGTGATTATAAACTTTTCAACATAGGTGTGGCTGGTCTTTCAAGTTTGCTGTCATTTGTTTTTCAGCTTAGGGTTTGTTTTATGATTGTCAGTGGATCTGGATAAAACCTGTTCAAATGCTAATGTGAATTTAATAACAGAAGCGGTTGTGAAACTCTTATCAAACAATCGCCAATGCACGTTGAATGAGTTTACACATTAACATGTGAGGTCAGGGAAGCTATTTTATAAACTGGAGCACCCACGTTGATTTTTAATTATAAAGATGGCATTTATAGATTAGGAGGAGGAAACACAAACAGTCCATCAGAAAGAGGCACATTGTTGCACACACTGCAAAATAATGTCTTTACAGTAACTATTTCTGTGGTTGCACACAAAAAGCAGGAAGGACATAAAATATCTGCTTGAAGCAAAAAAATCAAAGATCACTCTTCCTGAACTGTGAATGTCAGTTTCAGTTTAGAGCTTTATTTTTAGATTCGATTACGACATGTTACTGAAGCTATGGTGTTTTTTTTTTATTATTGATTTATTGTCTAGAAAAGATTTAAATTCATTCTTAAATTAAAGTACAGGTATGTGTGATTATATGTGTGATTATGGTAGAACCCCCTTCTTTGTACTGGATATCTTTTAAAGGACTGTAACTGTGAACAGCAGGGTTCTGTAAAGACTTAAGAAACACAGTTGCTGTTCCAGTGATTGATGATGGCTGTATTTGGATTGACATGAAATGCCCAGATACTTTCTGTTTACTGTTCCAAAGGTAACCAGGCAACGAAACCCTGTTTTGACACATCCACAGTTCAAAGAGTTGATGATCACTATATTTGGTTCAACACAAGCCTTTCCCGATAAAGACTTCAAGTCAACAGAAAACAAATTCCTTTCTTGGAGTTAGCAGCGGGTGATTAATGGAGGCAAGAGCTTGCTTGTTTACTGTCTAATTATAGTTAGCTTAGCTGGTGAGTTTCTCTCTCTATGCTCTTTTTAGTATTTTCTCTTGACTGGCAAATTAAAGCTGTGGGATGTGCAGTGAACTTTTTTTTGCCTTGTTCCAAAGGTAGCACCTCCACAGAACAATAACTAAGCCCAGGTTCCATGAAACCCAGGGCAAGAATTTTGTTTTACTGCGCTGATGCAGCAAACAATTGTGCAAATTCATAATTTCCTCTCCCATGCGCACCACCAGTGTTTTATTACAGTGTAGGGATGGATACTGTATCTTCTCAGGTTATATTAGGATTGAGTGACCTTTTTGTGGCTTTCATGTTAGTTAGACCAAATAGTCAATATAGAAGTAACTTTCATTTTTAGAAATATTTTAAACTGATTTTACTTTTTTATACCTAATTTTTTTCCACCCCATCATTTGTAACAGAAACAGTATAGGACTGTATAGCTGTGACCAAAAGTTTTAGTTAATCTACAAAATGATGTTGCAAAAGTGTACCAGAAGCCATAATAGTACTAAATGCGAAAGGCGCTATAAAAATGTAAATAAATAAATAAACAGTACAGTATTTCAATTTAGTTAAGTATATGGGAAACTAGAAAATGCTATGCAATATTAACTTAACATTATTGAGCAGGTTTCATTTCACATTATAAAGCAAAATTAGTTAATTCTATTGGGTGATGCAAACCTTTGTCCAGAGCTGTACATATTGCTGCATTGTCCAGTCTGACTTAAGGGACGTGATTATCTCTACATATACCAAGTTCCTCAACACTGTATTGGACCCACATCAGATTAAGGTTCAGGATTTAAATTGTGACTTCTGACTCTTGAAATATTTCCACATAATCATATCTTAACCATTTCTAGGGTCACTAGAGGCATGATGAACTTAAGTGTAAATCATGATTTTGATTATGTATAATGCAAGGTGGACCACAGAATTCTACAGTCGGCTTGTTTTGGTACAAATACAGGTCACAGGTCTGCCTCGTGGAGTTGTTCACCTTTATCAGAGTTTACTCTTTATATTCAAAAAGTATTTTTAGAAAATGAAGTTAATTTAAAGTTTGTATTTTTATGGACTCACATATTTTCAAAAAAGAACAAACTGGTAAAATGAAAGACATGTTCATGGGGGGGGTCAACTTAAAATACTATCACTGTAATTAATAAAGACAACCATTGAAACATGCAATACAGTCTGAAACAGGTCATTTGGGGGGGGCTGTATTATTTTTTCAAAATTTGTATTGAAGTAGCTTGTAAAACCCAAGAGTAATCTAGATGTGGGGTGTCCAATCACCATCCAGGAGGTTCACTCCACTCCAGATTTAACAGCTAAAACTATATAATTAACTATTTCAGGGTCTGAATGGAGTTTTAATTTGTTCAATTAAATCTATTTAGAACAGGTTTGGAGCAATTTTGGCCACACCTAGTCTAGAAGAAAACAAGTTGGGAAACTGACTGGCTTCATCGTGTTCTTAAAAAATATATGTTAAAGATAAATAATAATATAGTACCCAAATCAAAATATCTATCTATCTATCTATCTATCTATCTATCTATCTATCTATCTATATATATATATATATATAATATATATATATATATATATATATATATATATATATATATATCTCTTCAGGATATATTTTGTTTGTTTGTTTGTTTTTTGTTTGTTTGTTTATTTTGTTTATTTATTTATTTATTTATTTATTATTATTATTATTATTATTATTATTATTATTATTATTATTATTAAGTATTTACAGGCAAAGCAAAATATGTAAGCTAGCTAATACATTAACACTAATTATCAGCTGCAATAAAATGTAAAATGAAAGTGTATTCTAGCTAAATAATTCCTGGCATTGACTACAATAAAAATTAATTGATAGGCTGGATACATTTTAGTTTTGAGTCAAAACCACGTACTGTATATACTGTAAATTTTTCCTAAAGTGTGATGAAGGAGTTAACAGGCAATAAAACGACCATCTGTTTCCAACATACTTGACAAGATTTCAAATGCCTGCATTGGGCAGAATGCATCTGGTGTTTCAAATAACATTCATGATGGAGCATGCTGTCTTAGTTCCATGCCCCGTGTAGATTACGTGCTGGTGCGAGAAAGAGCCTGGTCATTTGGAAGTTCACTTTTATGTTAGGTTCCCCTCCTAATTAATCTATCCTAATTCACAACACAATTTACTTTGTACCGTTGCGAGGTAAACACTATGATTGGATGAGTCTCACGTTTTCAAAATTCAGCACCGTGCTATCTGATGAAAAGCTTTATATATACTTAGTCTCATACATGGAGACTCAAACAGGAGTTCTTGTTGTAATGATCATTTTCCAGGTCACTGTTGAATAAAACTTAACAAAAAAAACTGCATCTGGTAAACATAATTACATTATCCATTGTTGTAGAAGGTGTTCCTTTATGAATTTGAATATGGGTTCAAGGAAAGGTAATTGTACCAAAAAATCGTAAAACACCTTGTGGGAATGATTCAGTATATAACATAGCTCCCCACTGATTAAAAATGAAGTACACATTTCATTGAATGACTTTGTGTTGTTTTTTACAGTTAATAAAAACTGAGGTTTGCGTTCACAAGAGGTATTTAACAATAATCTTTTTCAATTTTAAGTAGACGTTTGTGTGAATGCTCACAAACGATTGTACTTAAATAAAAAAATGTGTATACCCTATAATTAATTGCCATTGTAGGATTTGTGCTTGCGTGTCAAAACACAAACTCTGAAAACGCGATGGCAGTGGGACTGGCCTAAAAACAGACAGTTTGAGACATGGAAAAAATAAGGAGCTTGTGATCTTTTCTAAATCCGACACGTAATTTGTGTTGACCTGTTAATCTCGGCTGGCGGCTAATATTTCTTCTCTGGGTGTTGGGTTTCGTTGACAGATGAAAAGAGATGAGCTTGCTCGGCAGGAATTTAAACCAGCAGCTGCAGAAGCATCACAAACGAACTGGGCATGGAACGTCCTTCTCATCAGGGCAACTGCAAAGAATGCAGGCTGTGTGGGAGAAGCAGGAGGAATGGGAGCAACTCCAAATAGCAGGCAGGACCCCTGGACCTTGAGCTATTTCAGTACTCGCCTCACGCTCGCCTTTGGTTATAATTTCACCTCCCACTGAACTGGCGGGATCAAAATGCTGCACTGTTAGCTATCTATCATTTTCTTTACAATAGCCCCACCCCACCCCATCGGGGCCCTTGTAACAAGATGCATTACCAGATGTTCAAACCGTTTGGTTCTTCAGTGCATTGTAATGTATCATCATGAGGCACTGCTCACACTTGTATTACATAAAATTATTCTCAAGTAGCAATCTGCTAATGACTATCTGTTGGGGTTGGATTACCCCCATTTTAGCAATGAAAATGTGCTTTTTTGACAGCTCATATTGAACGGGGTCTCACTGTGGGCGGTGTTGCATAATCATTTTGAAGAAGAAGACGATCTGATTTCCCCCACTGTATGTATTCTCACCTAAGCAGGCTATTCAATATATAAACAGAAGGCAAGCCTACTGCAAAAAAAGAAAGACGTGTCTAACTAGTCACACTAATTCAGACTGACTACATCACAGGTTAAGGCAGACATAGCTAATGTAAGTAGGGTAACCACCTGTCCCTAATTGGGCAGGACAGTCCCCAAATGTAAAGATCAAGTCCTGGTCCTGGGCTTAATGCTAAATGCCTCTGGGGTGGCATTTGTCCTGAATTCCTAGACACAGTGCAATCTCACAGTTGAGAGCCACAGTGAAACCATAGCATATCTATTTACAGGACATCATAGCACCACCCCTGCCACATTGTTTTGCTATGCCTTCTACTCGCTTGCTCGCCAGTTGAAACAATAAAGAAAATTATGTATATATCTTGATTCAGCACACTACACCCCACCCCTCACCCCCCGGTCGCCACTCACTCCTCAGAGGAAACAGTAAAAAAAAGTTAAAGAAAAAAACGTAATTATATCCCAGCATATGAAATGGCAGGTATTCAGTTTTTACATTTTGAAAAGGTGGTCACCCGTAATGTAATCCTAGGGGTCAATTTTAGATAGGGATCTATTGCATATTTGTCAGTGCAGTTTGGATTAAGGTGACCTTAATGTGTGCTTTTATACCCACTAGTAAAACTACGTAGGGGGAAAGAAAAGCATTTGAATGCAGAACATAAACGTTCAATTTTCTTTCTTCTGTGTACTTTAAACCTTGTAAGCCTCAAAAACAAAATGTTACTGGTATTGTTAAATTTACTGTAATCTAGAATGGTGTTTACAAAAGGTTAATTGGCAGTTAACCAAGCCTAAAGGGCTTGTGCATGTTAAGACTGGTGGAAAACAAGCCTCCATTCATACGCCTGTATTGTATTACCAGGCCTGAACAGTGAAAGGCGTGTGTTTGCACTTTGTTCCCGAACAAGGGCAGACAGAGGACGGTGACTCAGGAATTCCACCAGTGTGCACGTGATTAAGCCATTTTTCTCAATGATCCAGTACTTCACAAAGATGCAGAAGATAAAGATGGGATGACATTTCTCCAGGGTCACATTAATACATATACCAGTGGCAACATGTGGGTAACGAAGCACTGACTATACCTGTTATTCAGCAATAACAAGCATTGTGCAACAACGTAATGCTGAGCCTGCTTCAGGCAGTATTTTAAAGAATGTCCCTGTACAGCAATAACAACCACCCAGGCTGACAATCCTTTCACTTGCTTCCATGCAAACTGCATTCCTAAATACATTTATTTTACCAGTATGAAACAGGCTTTACCTTTGTGCAAAAAAACAAAACCTGGAAAAATAGTGGCTAAGTAAAACATAATCCATTTGGCAACTTAATACAATCTAAATGTAGTTTTAAACTGAGGTGTATGCGAAAGTGCTAGGAAACCCACCCCACACATTCACCTTAATCATTTGATTCAAAAAGTTAAAAGGATAAAAAAAAGGTACAATATTGGTTTGTATATACGGTGCCAACGGCGCAACCATATATATACTATATATATATATATCATATATATATATATATATATATATATTATATATAAGTCAGTCTTTGTTATTACGTGGAAAATTTAGGAAAGAATGATTTGGTTAAAAAAAAAAAAAAAAAGGTCCTGACGATGGTGTTGACAGTAGTTTTGAAAGGTGAATAAAAAACACATTGAGTATTTTAAAGAACTTCCCTTGTTCAGAAATCAAAGGGTTAAAACCCTGTGTCGTAATTTAGTGTATTGTGGACACTCGTTTTATTGCTATGTTCTTTTCTCTAGCCAGAATGCAACAACGTGCAATGTAGGTCGTGACAGTAGTGAGGAAGCTGTCATGTGGCAGTTATAAATACGTTTTTTTGTTTTGTTTTTGTTTTTCCCCAAAACAGTCAAGTATCTCATCAATAACTTACGCGCGGGCTTGCACCAGTGATTTGCTAACTACTCGAAAGTCTATAAATCTCAATATTACTGCCATCCACTAGAAATATGACAGCGGCTTCAGCATACTAAGGCTGATCCACACAGAGCACGCGGCTCTTCACACATCAAAATGTTGTCACTTACTAAGGATATTTCTGCGCCGTAATCTTTGCACACAGCCTCCATTTTGTTTTGTTGTTGCCCCTTCGAATTTTGTTCAATGACAGTAATAGGATGCTGTGACGCTGCTTTGCTTTACTTTCACATTGGTCCAAAAGTGCAGAGGTGGCTTAAAAATAGGTCTGTTTACTTTATTTGGTTACATGCAGCAGTTTTCTTAAGCTCACGATACTAAATAAAACGTATTTTAAAAGCACAAACTGTAAAAATATAATAACGTTTTGGATTCAAAGTGACAACAGTTCAAGCTCTTATACCTTGTAACAGGGTGTGCAGCGTTTGGTCTAGTTTGTGTATTTTTGTCCTGTCAAAAACATAGCACATTACCTTTCATACATTAGGCTACATATACATAAACAACGTGTTACAAAAGTGTTAACTGTAAATAGAACTATCAAAAATACCTAGCGCTGTTGGAGACCTCCAGTTAATAAAATAAAATTTTGTATAATTTACTGGTTTAACAGAAGGTATTTATTTTTGCACCAGAACTTCTATGGAAAACAAAATTACTGCAACCAAAACTTCTCTGGCAACACTGAGCCTGAAGCTCTGCTGGCAACACTGTGGGTTATGCTGCCATACCTGACACGACTACATACGTAGGCGTTGTCATCAACTACCAAGATTAAAGATGAAACGGGTAAGCAAAAGTCAAAGTACACATATCAGTCTGGGGCTTCTTGTGGGTGTGTGGTATGTCTAAACTGTTTTGATACACAAATGAAGGAAAACAATGAGTTAATTTAAATCAGAAACTGTTTAGCTTTTTTTTTTTTTTTTTAATTTTTACACAGTAAGTACGTATACATCGATGGAGGAGGATAAAAGCCTGACATATACATAATTTTAAATAGACTGTTCAGTTTAACGAATTGTTTAACAAGACGTACGAAAACTTTTTTTCGCAATCGGCGTATAACCAGTTTAGACAACTGTTGTGTTTGTTAACATGCTGTTGCAATGTGAATCTGAAATTAAATTTTTAAAACTAATGTTACTAACTTAAAAAATACTCTCCCCACCAAAACTGTATCATCAAAAGCATGTGCAAGCTTCAAGGTCAATGATATATTCAGCATGTATTTTATATTATCGCCTACTCTGTTCTCACTGGTGTATCAATTACATAACTGCCTTTGGTGATTTACTGCCGCCAGGGCACAGCCGACCTCCCCAAGGCTTTACTGGTTACAAAGAATAAGCAATCACAGACACTAAGTTATTATTACAAGGTCAGAAACTGTATTTGGCAATTTTTAAACAAGTGCATACAAGTACAGCTAGAAGCATTTCAGTTTTGCCAAGTGCTGGTAGATTAGCATTACTAGTCAACATTCTACGTTTAACAGGAACTGCCACCAGACCTAAAGTAGTACATCAAGGGATTTTGAAATTAAACATCAGCGAAAAAGATGGGGGAAAGTCCATTATAATGAGTACATACCTTTATCTTCAAAAATATAGAAACACAATGTATTCAAAAATCAAAAATTATACAGCCATGTTTACGAAGTTTACACCTCCCTTGTGTCCAATATATGTCCACTAGTTTCTTTTGGATGGTATGCATGTATTTTGTATATATTTATATATATATATATCTTTATAAAAACAAAATTAAGGGTCCCTCTCCTTTTTTACTTTGACATCTCCTGCAAGAATGGTGGCGATTTCACCTTGCATAAATGCCCATGGTACGTTTGAGCCCACCAGGGGGCATTTCTCTCCACTGGGACAATACACTTCCCCGGTAGCCCCCTGTTGCTTAATGCTATCCCTGGAGCAGGGGAAGCAGAACTTGTGTGAAGGTACTGAAGGGCACTGTACAAAATGTGTGTCCTCAAGACGCTCGTGACAGAGAGTGCAGCACAGCGGTATGCTGCTTGGTATGGAAGAGTCTGGAATGTTTTGTGGGTGCACTTGCTCCATGCCAGGCACCTGCGGCGTTCCAGCACCTGGCCCATCCCTTTGACACACTCTCCTTTGGTTCATAGAGGATGGGGAAAGAGGGCTGCTGCTGTTCCTCCGGGTGGTTGAGTGTACCTGGTTGGCATCCTTGGGAGAACTGTTGCCCCCAGCATTGTCTGCTGCAAGTATGAGGGCAGCCATGGGGGACTGGCCATTCTGGGAAGCCTCTGGTGGTGTGGTGCGGTTGGAATGGGGAGATATTGTGGAAGAGGGTGTCACAAAGGTGGTGGTCATTGTGGTCATTTTCAAGACTTCTGCTGAGGCTGGTAGCCACTGTTGTCCCTCTACATTGAGCTTGGTGGCTGTGCTTTCCCCTTCAGGCTCAGGGGACGCTTTCCTCTTTCTAACTCCACCACGCCCTGAAAAAATAAGTTCAAAAGGTACAGCATAAATTATCAATAAAATCAATACTTAAAACTACACTTTCCTCGACACTGCTTTGAAATTTCACATATTAACATCAGGCGGATTTTACTTTACTATAGTAGAGATAGTAATAAGATAGTAATAATAATAATAATAAATCTGCAAAATAACAAAAAACTCTAAATATTAATTTCAACACATACAGTTAGCATTTTTTTTTTTTTTTTTTTTTTTCATGAATGCAGGCTGACAGTCCCGTGCAGACCTGTTTGTTTAAAGCAGGTGCTGTTTTTGTAAATGACTCATACCTGGTTTTGAAGTTACAGCGTTGGTATCAAAGCCCATCACTCTCCCTTGCTGCATGGCTGCGTGTTCCTTCTTAAACCTGGCATCAAAAGGCGAGTGGTGTAGAGCCATTAGGGAGTCTCTAACTGTTTTCGGCTTGCTCATCCATTCATCTGCCCTGTTTTTGTGGTTCTCGCTCATCTCTGATAAATTGTCGGTTCTGTGTTTTTCTTTTATTTCCCGCTCGTGCTCCGTGCTGGAGACTGAGGCTGGTCGTTTGTTGATCATCTCGGCTTGGCTTACTGTTAACGCAGCCGGAATTCCCATTTGTCTGCCATTGACAGCGTGTACAGGCGGGGGAAGGGTATGCGAGGTCCCGTTTACCAAAGGCACTAGGGTTGGGGGGATCGTGCTAGTCCTACGGGGATTAGGGCTTTGCATGATCAACTCTGGGGGTTCATCCGGTTTAGGGAATCCATTGGGAACGGGGATGCCGTTAGTCTGCCTTCCAGACAGATACTCTGGCCCCAGCCGAGGAGGGCGATCAGAGGCGAGCGGATACCGATCAAGAGGTTGAGGCGGCCGTGGTCCAGGATCCGACGCCGTGTGGTTAATCGCCTGAATATCCTTCCCCGAGTGCTGTGGTTTCACTGGCCCGGATGATCTCCCCTCTTGGAAGCCGTGCGCTCTCTTTAACTGGCGGGCTGTCTCAATCACAAACTCGATGCGGTCTGCTCCCTCGTAGTTGACACATCCCCTGCAGACGGGCTCGGTAAAATCCCAGATCATAGCCCACGGCATGCGGGGCAAGTCACATAAATAACATGACTGCCTTCTGGAAGCAGCAACCGCCGCAGACGACATAGCTTGCAAAAGTATAGTGACCTTCTTTCAAGTGCCTTATTGTGTTTAAAAATCAGCTACAACAAAAAGTTTTTCCTCCAGACTGCAGCACCAACAATTAAGTTACAAACAGAAGTTCATGACTGTGTACTTTACTACAGCGCGCCTCTATCTATCTCACTCACTAACTACTACTCTCCTAGCTCAATGTGGAGCGATGACGTCATTGCTGAACACTAAACTTGTAGTTCCAGCTCCAATTCTATTTACTTGATTCTTCGACAGCCCCCCTCTAGCGCATGCTCCCCTTTGCCGTCTCTGCCCCCTTTTTTAAATCCGTTGAACTAGTGCCAGGAACAAATACAAGAGCTCAGCCAGGAGCAAGAACGCGATTGCTACAGGGGGGCAGGATTATATATGTTTGCTTTCCAAGCTTCAAATTAATAGGCTAAAGCTTGCATTTACGCAGGTCGCACACCTTATGAAAGAACACGACATTTTTAGAAGCATAGAATCTGTTATTTGTACTTAATTTATAGAAACTAAGCTAGTTGACAAAGTTTCGAAAATATATATATATATATATATATTATTATATATTAGCCCCCCCCATAATATATATATATATATATATATATATATCATCAATTTTATGCAACAAAAATGTGGGGGGGGGGGGGGGGGGGGGGGGGGGGGTGCTGGAACTCAGTTTCTCAAAAAAGTTTGTTATTATTATTGTAATGGTTGCTTACACTCAGAAAAGCTTACTTGCTGTTGCAAATTACAGTTGCAAAGTGTCAGTGCGCTTTAAGGAACCAGACTGTGGCGTCACTGTTGTTCTCTGGTTCCCGGCTACTGTACGCATGCTCAGTGAATACGTGACTGTATGTAATTGGCACAAGAGCTACATTAGGAAATCCACATTCCAGTTAGACTGCTAGTACCACGTCACCCATAGTACAGCCTTCGGCTAACTTGTGCAAAAGTGGAGTATAATAGTTTATATAACCCCGTATTATATGTGTTTATATAATTATATATTTATATATGAATATGATAATCATCCATCCCTCTATATTATATATACATACCACTATATAACTTTTACTTGCCTTAAATATCATCTCATATTAATAACCCATGGAAATGTTTCGGAATGCATGTTACAATTGCCTTTTTAGTGTGTGGGTGGGTTTTAGTGAGCAGGGGAGAATACCTAATTAATTGTCCTTAGTTACAGAGATCGTTCTTTTCAGTTAAACCCCGGTCTGGCAGCTGCTGGTATAAATGTCAATTTATTATTATTGTTTTACAATATGTTACTCTTTTTTTCTAATACTTAGCTTTGATATATTTACAGTTTTTTTTTTTTTTCTTTGAAGAAGTTCAGCTACATTTAACACACGGTCAATAGTAAAATAAAATATATTTGCCATCACCTAACATCAAGAATTAAAAGCCCTAAATTATGTATATTTACAGATATAGCATGTGCAAGACAAAGCACATTTATATAGTTATATTTACAGTTATGTCGCTCAGGGCATGAATTTTAACTATTTGCAATGCAGAGCATATATTTTTTGCAACTGATTTAAACAATCGCTGATACTTTTAATTATATATAATATAGCATTTTAAAAATATAATTCTTAACAGTCCATGGTTACACAAACGTGTGCTTTAAAAGTAAACATATCCGTTTGGAAATGCGGCATTTATTATTACTTTCACTATATTAGGTTTTTCAGCTAGACAAAAAGCCTATATGCAACGTAAACACATAGATTAAACAAACCGAAAGTTACTGTTTCCCATTTTATTAAAACAATGTTAACTGGACATTATTGGCCTGCTGTTGCAATTGGAAATGTTGCATTAGAGATTTACTGCCAGAGCATTTGAAAATACTAATTTGGGGAGGCGTTTTGTGCCAATCATGTGAAACTGCTTTCTTTTAAAATTACGCGGAGGAAATTAATCCGAAACCAAACGTTTAGCATACAGGTTTTCAGCAGTCAGTCTGTGTGGGGATTTCCAGATCAAAAGATAGCAGCTGCTCTGCGCTGTTTTTAAACGACCTACACTGAGCAGATGTGCAAATAATACGTCAAAGAAATGCCTGTTTTAAATAACAGAAGCTATATTTATGTAGACTCACACATGCCAATTAGTGTTCAAACATGGGCGAACCCAAATGAAAGTACATGTTAATAGAAAAGGCTATGTTTAGTAGAACGTTTTTGGTAACACGTGAAATGTAAAACAATATACCCACTATTGCAACCATAAAAAAATAAAAACCCATAACTCGAATGTGACTTGTAAATTGGAATATCACTTTGCTACTCTCGCATTAGTTTATTTTGCACAGATTTAGTTTATGCACAGGGATGTTATGCATACCTTCCATACAGTGGTCCACATTTCACGGGCAACTGTTCTTAATAGGGACAAATGGCTTCACTCATATTTGGAGATGCTAATGCTAGGGGGAAAAAATGGCTTGTAATTTATCGGATGCATATAATGAAGAACACCAAATTTGGAAGCAAATAGAAAAACACTCTAGTCTATCCTGTGCAGTATGTTTAACCACTGCCTGATTTTTTTTGTACCAGTTACTCAGATTTTCTTAACCTATCTATCTGCATAGTTGTTATTTTTTGTAAATCAAACTAAACCAATAATAAATAAGTTTGAAAAAAAAAATGTTACCCTTGTACATGCACCTATACAGTTTTGTGGTGTAGGCAAGCTAGGACAATTTTCAAACCATATTTAATATTACCCTTAATTAGTGCAGGCAAAATAAAACCTGCCCTTTGTGTTTTCACTGCCTAGCTGGAATTGGAGTGCTTCCAAACTGACTGTAGCAGTTGCTGCTAAGGGTTTCTAGGGTGAGGCAATGCGTCTGAAATCTATAGACACAAAGCAGAAATTGTTTTTGCAAGCCCTTGTGACGATGTCTAAAAGAGGAAGTTAGATGTTTAGTCACACACTCGTTCTTTACCTTGCCCTTCCCTCTTGCAATAACAAGACTACTAAAACACTGGCATGGAGCCAGTACATGCGCAGTGCAATCATTCTCTGGCAGTGAAGTATGGCTGTTGAGTGCTGCTGAGCAGTTACCATTATTTAGTATCTGAGGTATCGACTGTCTTCCTGGACTAAATTGATGATGTCCCAGTTTTTTCCTGAATAAATATATACTAGTTACACACTGTAAATAAGTTTAGAGAATCAAACCAATAACTCTTTTTAACCAGTATAGTGTACACACCCCTCCTACTCCCAGCACCAATGCTTAATATGGCTTAGTTTCTAACAATTATCAGGATCTTTAATGCAGTGGCGCTCAACCTTTTTTGACTCACGCCTAACTTTAGCATTTTTATTTTTTTTTTATCTCTCATCGGCAATTAAAAAATTGCATTGTGTCTGGTGTGTGGTATGTTAAGAGGGTCAAGACAAAGGAGTGTAATTAACGCTCAATAATATTTTTAATGTGCGTTAATTACAGCATCTGTCTTGACCCTCTTAGCATACCACACACCAGACACGATGCAATATTGTAATTGGCGACAAGAGACTTTCGCAGCAACATGACCATACACACCAGAAGCGACAAAGAGGCAATGCGACAAGTTTGAAAACTGCCAGATCTATACAACAGTTTGAAATTGCTATTGACAAAACTATGATCAAGACTGGTACATATTTGTCAACATGATGTGAAAATGAGTGTCTTCTCTGACGGAACTTGAACATGTATGTCAATAAATCACACACACCAGGCTTATCCAGTGCCTTCGAAATGGACTCCCAGATATTATCTTTCAAATCTGTATCTTTATAATTGTGATGCCGTTTGTCATAGATGTTTTTTCAACGACAGGTATTATTGTTTCCTCTGTCATTTTGGATACTGCTTCACCAAGGTCTGGCCAGGCAAGAAATGGAGAGGTTGTCAGTCAAAGTTAATTACAACAGGCAATTTAATAATTGCACATGGATTATGACACAAACGGGATTTTAACTCTACAATATCTAATGCAATACAAATCATACAAGTGGAAATCTATTAATACTAAATATCACACATTTCCACAGTACAAAAATAAACAAAGCAAAATCATATAAATAAATAAACCACACCACCCATACAGTAAAGAAGAAGCATTAAAGTTGTGATGTCAGCTGGCTCCATGGCTGCAGCTCCCGATCTCCTCCTTACTGCTGTACAGTACAGACAAAACACAGACATAACAAAATAGACAGACAAAGCTCAGACCGTCGGTTACGTTTTCATTGCGAGGGGCTATACTCACGCAGCTGAGTCCCCTTTGTACTGTCCAACTCCCCGTAATCAGCCCGGACCCCAGTGTAACCAATCGCTGCCTAACCCACAGCTGATTGCATGGGAATCATTTCAAGTACGCACAGTTGTGTGCTTCCTCCAGCTGGGGAAGTGTACTACCAACCTTACACGGCACCCTTTCTGATCGGGAGGGAGATTTACAGCATTGATTCTCTGTTTATCAAATATCTCACTCCTCAGAGGGATGCCAAAGTAACACTCGGCCAACTCTACATTCCCCAATGGTCCCCCCTCCCTTGAAAAAAAATCAGCATTTTGATGCTCCTTACCCTCATAATGTTTCACAATGTAGCGGAAGGTTTGCAGCGCCAGATACCACTGAGTTATTCAGGCGTTGTTGTCCTTCATTGTGTGTAACCCCCTTAAAGGAGCATGATCAGTGACAAGAGAGAAAGAACGCCCCAACAAGTAATAGTGAAGAGTGTGAGTAGCCCATTTGATGGCTAAACACTCCTTCTCTATGACGGAGTAATTAATCTCCCTAGGAGCCTTTTTTGCTCAAATAAATGATAGGGTGTTCTACCCCGTCAACTTGTTGGAACAGGACTGCTCCCAAACCAATCTGGGAGGCATCAGTCTGAAGGATGAATTTTTTGCTGAAATTTGGTGAAATCAGAGCAGGAGCTTGACAGAGTTGCTTCTTAATCATATCAAATGCCTCCTGACACTGCAATGTCCACTTAAGTATTTTTGGAGCAGCCTTTCGGGTGAGATCTACCAGGGGGTTGACTACAATGGCATACTCAGGGATAAAACAGCACTAATAGCCGGCTGCCTCCAGTAGTGTTCTCATCTGTGACTTGGTTCTCGGGACTTTGGAGAAAATCAGCTTTACCCGGCCATTACCCATAATATAGCCAAGATATTGGGTCTCTTGCTTGCCAGATGCAGATTTGCCCAGCTTGGCTGTTAGCCCTGCCTTCCTTAGAGTAGGAAAGGTTCAATGTAACTGTTCTCCCATCGGAATGTTAGTTGTAGCTGGCGGACTGACAATGGGACCAAAATCCCTTCTAAACTGTGACAAGCTATGAATAGGGCCTCCCTTTCATTCCAGGGTTTTAACAATTTAATATCATAAATTTCTTATTTTTATTTTGACGATCGGGTTGTCTAATTCCATAGTTCACATTACCAATTCCCCTTATCACCTCATATGGCCCCCTGCCACTTAGCATACAACTTAGATTCTGAAATAAGAAGTAGCAACAGACCCTTATCTCCTGGGCAAAAAGTCTGAATCCGTGCTTGTTTGTTGTACTGCTCCTGCTGGCGATTCTGAGCTAGTTTTAGATTCTCTTCAGCCAAATGACCAACCAATTCAAGGCGGTCTCTTAACATGATTACATACTTGACTATGTTTTTGGAAGTTTTTGTTTGCTCCTCTGTGGTAAAGTGCCCGCCCCTGTGTGTATTTTGTGTTGTATGTTGTGTGTTAATGGTGATGAAAGTCATTGGTACACGGGATATACAGTGGCTTGCGAAAGTATTGACCCCCCTTGGCATTTTTCCTATTTTGTTGCCTTACAACCTGGAATTAAAATGGATTTTTTGGGGGTTTGTATCATTTAATTTACACAACATGCCTACCACTTTGAAGATGCAAAATATGTTTTATTGTGAAACGAACAAGAAATAAGACAAAAAAACAGAAAACTTGAGCGTGCATAAGTATTCACCCCCCAAAGTTAATACTTTGTAGAGCCACCTTTTGCAGCAATTACAGCTGCAAGTCTCTTGGGGTATGTATCTATAAGCTTGGCACATCTAGCCACTGGGATTTTTGCCCATTCTTCAAGGCAAAACTGCTCCAGCTCCTTCAAGTTGGATGGGTTCCGCTGGTGTACAGAAATCTTTAAGTCATACCACAGATTCTCAATTGGACTGAGGTCTGGGCTTGGCTAGGCCATTCCAAGACATTTAAATGTTTCCACTTAAACCACTCGAGTGATGCTTTAGCAGTATGCTTAGGGTCATTGTCCTGCTGGAAGGTGAACCTCCGTCCCAGTCTCAAATCTCTGAAAGACTGAAACAGGTTTCCCTCAAGAATTTCCCTGTATTTAGCGCCATCCATCATTCCTTCAATTCTGACCAGTTTCCCAGTCCCTGCCGATGAAAAACATCCCCACAGCTTGATGCTGCCACCACCATGCTTCACTGTGGGGATAGTGTTCTCGGGGTGATGAGTGGTGTTAGGTTTGCGCCAGACATAGCACTTTCCTTGACGGCCCCACAAGCTCAATTTTAGTCTCATCTGACCAGAGTACCTTCTTCCATATGTTTGGGGAGTCTCCCACATGCCTTTTGGCGATCACCAAACGTGTTTGCTTATTTTTTTCTTTAAGCAATGGCTTTGTTCTGACCACTCGTCCGTAAAGCCCAGCTCTGTGGAGTGTACGGCTTAAAGTAGTCCTATGGACAGATACTCCAATCTCCGCTGTGGAGCTTTGCAGCTCCTTCAGGGTTATCTTTGGTTTCTTTGTTGCCTCTCTGATTAATGCCCTCCTTGCCTTGTCCGTGAGTTTTGGTGGGCGGCCCTCTCTTGCCAGGTTTGTTGTGGTGCCATATTCCATTTTTTAATAATGGCTTTAATGGTGCTCCGTGGGATGTTCAAAGTTTCGGATATTTTTTTATAACCCAACCCTGATCTGTACTTCTCCACAACTTTGTCCCTGACCTGTTTGGAGAGCTCCTTGGTCTTCATGGTGCCGCTTGCTTGGTGGTGCCCCTTTCTTAGTGGTGTTGCAGACACTGGGGCCTTTCAGAACAGGTGTATATATCCTGAGATCATGTGACAGATCATGTGACACTTAGATTGCACACAGGTGGACTTTATTTAACTAATTATGTGACTTCTGAAGGTAATTGGTTGCACCAGATCTTATTTAGAGGCTTAGTAGCAAAGGGGGTGAATACTTATATGCACGCACCACTTTTCCGTTATTTATTTTTTAGAATTTTTTTAAACAAATTATTTTTTCCATTTCACTTTACCAATTTGGACTATTTTGTGTATGTCCATTACATGAAATCCAAATAAAAATCCATTTTAATTCCAGGTTGTAAGGCAACAAAATAGGAAAAATGCCAAGGGGGGTCAATACTTTCGCAAGCCACTGTAAATGGGTCTGTGTAACACAAGTGTTTAAAATGTATATTTGTATTTAGGCACGAGGATTGCACAGCACTTCACATGCAAGTAAAATGTAATAATATGTGAGCACGGGGAATTACACTTTATTAATTCACGTGCAGTTGTACCACAACTCCGATTGATTGATTGATGATTGATTAGCAACCGAGTCTCGTTACAGTTGCATAAAAGCAGCATGTTTTCACTCACTCGGGGCTGTGTGTTCGGTGAGTGGAGAACGGGATTGGAGATGGAGGTAATAATAATAATAGTAATAATAATAATAATAATAATAATAATAATAATAATAATAATAATAGTTAAAAATATCAGCTCACCATGTTTGTTTAGTGTTAGTCTGTTGTGTTTGTCTCTTTAATTTGGCGAATGTGCCGTAGCCCAATGTTTCTGTTCTTGGTTGACAAATCGCTTCAGCATCTGTTTCAAAGTCAGATTATACTGTTCTACCGAACTGTTCATCTGCAGATGATAAACAGACGTCCAATGGACCGAATTTGCAATAATTTATACAATTCCTTTAAACATTGTGACATAAAGTTTGTTCCATGATCAGATCCCTCCTCTCGCTATAATCTGCACTAACCCCAAGCAATTGCTGCGGCACTAGTGGATCTGAATGGTACTGCCTATGGATATCTGGTCGCGTAGTCCACCACTACCAAAATGTGCATATATCCAGAGTCAAACTAGCTCAATGGACCCACTATATCCATAGCAATGCGTTCAAAGGGAACTGAGATCAGGGGTAGTGGGACCAGCGGAGCTGGGCGAGTGGAGCTAAAGTAGCTTCAGCACTGGGGCCCTAAGTAACCCACCCCTGCAGGTCACACTGAATCCTGATCCCCTTTCCCTTGCATTTGATAGGCTCTGAGCTTTCCCCCACCAAACCTCAGCCTTGTTTCATTGACATTCCTTCCCACTTTTCAACCCTTCGCTCTCTTTGTCTTTTTCGGGCAAAATTGGAAATCGAACAAATCGGCATGTAGTGGGAAAATGGTCCCAATAGCTTCCCCCACTGCTCCCATGGCCTTACCGGAGACTGGTGTCCCCGTTTTATTATTCACTGTGTCAAAATGTGGCCAGTCTCGACCTAAAATTACGGGATATGGCAACTTTATGCAGCGGGTATGACATCCAACAGTCTAATCTAATTTAGTGATGGGGTAATCCTTGTTATCTCTGTGGGTACAGAGAATGACCGCGACCCCGCATGACCAACAAGGTTCCCCCATCAGTAGAGCGTCTGTAATTAAAGTTTACCCACATCCTGAGTCCACTAATGCGTCTGTGCTCACATCACCAACCTGTACTTGGTACTTGTAACCATGCAAGGCCCCTCCCAAGCATTACCCCTGGACTTACCTGGTGCTGTGGGGGTTCCATCCTCTGGCCCATCAGACACAGTTTATTGGAGGTAGGAGCGAGTATGGCCACCACTGGAGGAGTAGGCAGCACATCCTCACCCTTCAGCCAACCCGACAGCTGCGTCCAACGTGGTGGGATGGTGACAGCTGACCCAGTTCTGCGTGTCTGGCCCCAGCACCTTTATGAACTGTTCTATCGATACCAGTTCAGTCACTTTTTCGGTATTGTTGGTGCCGGGGAAGAGCCACTGGGTCACATGGTCGACCAATTGTTGCTCCACCACATGGGGTCACAGTCCTGAGGGTCGCTGATATTCCCGGAACCGACGACAGTGTGTCTCCTCGGTGATGTCTAGCCGCTGGAGGTTGGTCTGCTTCACACGGTCATAATTGTGCTGTGCTGGGAAGTGAGACTGCGTCGTTATGTGAGCTGGCTCCATGGCTGCAGCTCCTGATCTCCTCCTTACTCCTCTGCAATACAGACAAAACCCAGACATAACAAAACAGACAAACAAAGCTCAGACCGTCTGTTACATTTTCATTGCAAGGGGCCATACTCACGCAGCTGCGTCCCCTTTGTACTGCCCAACTTCTCCCTGCAATCAGCCAGGCACTCCTGTCTAACCAATCAGTGCCTGGCCTGCAGCTGATCACATGGTAATCGTTTTGAGTACTTTAGTACAGTTTCTCACCTCATCAGCTCAATACTACTTCAATTCCTCATGGCAATCCATGCACCCTTCATAATTGAAAATAAGCGCTCTGTGTAAGCATTGCTAACTGGTATACTGAGCACAAATTAAACCAGCTTCTTCATGTTACCCTTATTGCTAAGCACCTGAGCCCAGAGTTCCCCAACTGTTTTTTTTTCTACAGCTGCAAGATCTTGTTGATTTCATAGTGGGTACAGAGCTCATTTTAGAGCTCATCCAGGTCCACAGTGCTCTAGAGATTCATTATTGTTACAGCTGCAGACAGATCCCTGAACTCCCTGGAGTAGCCACTAGTGGAATAGTCAAACCATTTCTCCAGATCGACAGAAACATCATAAAATTTGGTATAGTCCTTGCAAAGGGCTTATGAAGATAAAAGGTAGCATTCCAATGTACGCATTCTTGACTTTAGCACCAAATAATTGGTCATTCTTTCGTTACTGTAGCTTCATTCGCAGACCGTTCATTATGGCATACGCTTCACAGGCAGTCAACACTAGTGTTCTCCAGGCAGACCACAGTATCACTGAACACTTTTAGGACATTCTGCAGAAAATCGAGGTGAACCTCAACTCGGCTAGCTTCCTCGCCCTCTTTGCCATGCTCACTCTTGTCCATAAACTCCGTGGACATTCGTCACTACCCAAAGATACAAAGTATCTCTTGAAAGCTTGCCAAGTGTTAACCAGTCTGTTCACAGCTGGGAAAAGACTCAACCAACATGCTGAGACATGATGTAGAAAAGCATCATACTCCATGCCCACAAACTCAAACATCCCCTTCAACTCTCTCACTCTCTTTTATATAGCACCTTTCATAGTGGACCACCATCACAAAGCACTTTACAAGATACAAGATTTCCATTACAACATCTACTCTCATTCAACATCTACATGAGAGTAGATGTTGAACTTCATGCTGATTTGAACTCGGCTCTCGCCAAGATAAGCATCAACTAAGACGTAGTTTTGCAGTAAACTAATGTGATCCATCTGCATCTCCATCCATTTGTGTTGTTTTCCATCTGATGATGTAGATATCCTTCTGTCTGGTGTTGATTGCTGAAGTGTAATGTGTAATGCTGGCTCCAGGGATCAACCCAGTGCGGTCTCCCCAGCAGATCAGCATGACAACCGTCTGGATTGAGCTAAGTAGGGTACATCTCTGGGTCTTCAAGTGGGCACCTTCCATCCTCAGTGTTTCGTTGACTAGCCCACGACACCTCAAGAGGGCTCAACAGTGATTCTGGTGTCCCAGCATCGCCCCCCTCCATCCCCCACTCAGCTCAGCCCAGCTTACTTACCTGTACATCAGCGTTGCTTTCTGCCTATTGTGTTTGAGCTCCCCATCCAGAATCTTTCCGTCTCAACCACAGCCAGTTGCTGCTCCTTTCAGACTTGGGTGTGTGAACTGTGCATCAGCTGCATCACTTACAACAACATCTCACCTGCAAGACAAAGCTCATGGAGGTTAAGTGACTTGCTCAGGGTCACACAATGAGTCAGTGGCTTAACTGGGATTTGAACCGGGGACCTCCTGGTTACAAGTCAGTTTCTTTAACCACTGGACCACACAGTCTCCATAAATGTCTTAACCATCAATGTCTCAATGTCCACTTTTAGAGCACTGCTTGCGTGTTTCACTGCAGGGTAGTTGGCAGGTAAAATATTTTCATTCTCTTTTTTAGTGAACATATTTCCGCCTGCCATAGTTAACATTTGCATTGTCAGCGCAAAAGGAAGAGACTTTGGCCAAGTCTAGTTTCTGACTAGCGAGTTTTTGAAGGAAAGTGCTGGTGATTGACTCTGCAGTTTCCTCACATATTTCTCATAAATTTCTAACAGCTTGTCTTGTACACCTAGTTCAGGTGTACAGACTCTCAGGGACAAGAAAAAGGGTTTTACGTTACCTTTGTTTGATGCGTCCCTGGTGATTGAGAAGTAGATCCCGTCATGCTTGCGAAGAATATCGGCAAACTCCGATGACAGCGGTGATAGCACACTTTTAATCAGGGCTTTGACGGCCACAACTAATGTTTTTCACAATTGTTGAATCAGGATACAATGTAGGCGCAAGCTTCAATTTACAGATACAAGACCGCTCGGTGTTAGTGCACTACTATGTGATACACTTGGGTAAGCTCTGCAGCAACAACTTGGGTAGCCAATGTTTCATTGGGCTTGCTGAAGAAGTTTGAGACAAGGGTATTCTGTTTTGCAGTTTGGCAGTTTTGCACATGATGTTTCCCACCGGTGTGATGCTTCACATGCGACTTGCCGCCATGACTGCTGCAGAATTCTTTTTTACACAATTTTCAAAATGCCTTTTGTTTTACAACTTATACGGTTGACGAATCCACATGAAATTTTTTTCCCACTCCGTTCGGTACTTAATTTTTGCTTTTTAGTGACAGGTTCGTCAACAACACCAGCCATCATGACACTTCACCAGTAAAACTGTGCAGAAGCATACGTACATGCACGCCCAGGCCCCGGCACAGACGCACACACCAAAAGCATATGATGTGGGATGCATCGCGTGAGTGCAGGGTAACATGATTGGATAAGCTGCATAGATGCAATGCAAACAACTCACTCAAACAACACACCCTAAACTACTAGAGTATGCAGTTGCACTGTGAGAGTGCAGCAACCGCAATACAAAATTTCCTAACAAGAAAATTTAAATTTCCCATTTTACACCCAGGTTTTCAACATTTACTCCACAAATCGGGACAAATGACATCCCGACCGTACCTCAATCGGGACATGGTACTATCCCCTAATATTGGGATGATCCTGATTTTATCGGGACGCCTGGTCACCCTATCCACACGTACTTGCTCAGTACCCCCTCTCAGCTACTTTCTATCCCTCTCTTTCTCTACTTGTCTGCTTTTTAACTCAATCAGTTAATTGAATAATTGATCACTTAATTAAAATAGAAGTTAACAATCAGAAAATGATCAGTCATTACACATCTAATCTGAAGCACCACCTACATGCTAAACGCACTTCTCAAAATACACTTTCTTCTATCAACAACACAACAAGAAATGAAACCATTGTACTCTTTCGACAGAGTACACTTTTAGAAATTCAGGATCACTGCAACCCCATGAATCAAGCTAAGTATAATAT
Organism: Polyodon spathula; assembly: GCF_017654505.1. NCBI lineage: Eukaryota > Metazoa > Chordata > Actinopteri > Acipenseriformes > Polyodontidae > Polyodon > Polyodon spathula. The sequence goes on along the minus strand of NC_054539.1, from coordinate 42,907,385 downwards.
ATATATATATATATATATATACACACACACACACACACACACACACACACACACACATTCACACACACACACACACAGTGGTTTGTTGGAGTATTCAACCCCTACCAATAATGTCACATTTTCTTGAATTACAAATAATCTATGCAAAGTTTTTCAAACTAACTTTTTTTATTCAAAGCTGTAGTAGTTAAACTGAACATTGTTAAATGAGGAGGTGGTTAAATGTCAGCAAAACTTGCAAATAAAATGTACAAAATGAAATTTACTGGTTGCATAAGTATTCAGCAAGTACTTGGCAGAAGCACCTTTTGCACCATAAAATAAGTTTGTTGGGGATCGTTGATTGATTGCAATCTTGCCATAAGTCTTGCCATAAATTTTCATTTGGATTCAAGTCAGGACTTTGACTGGGCCACTCAAGAACATTAATTCTCTTATTGTTCAACCCCTCCAGTGTGGCTTTGGCTTTGTGATTCGGGTCATTGCCCTGCTGAAATGTAAATTTCCTCCCCAGTGTCAGAGTCTTGGCTGACTCAAACAGGTTTTCCTCAAAAAAATGACAGAATTTCACAAAAAATTATCGGTTTGGTTCCATTGTATGCTATTTGGGATTGGGAGGGGAGAGGGAGACCTCTTGTGGCTGAAACGGGCAATTTTCGGCAGGAAGTACGTGACTTGCTTTACGGCTTAGTTGGAAATGTGCTATTGCCAAAGAGGGTGGGTTGTTTTTCTCTCTGCTCCTAGAATTAGTTTTATTTCTGGAAATATTGTTCATAATGCGTCAAAAAACATCTGTAAACATGAATAAGGATGTTGTTAACATGTGTTGAGTCATTTTTATGAATTTGAGGCATTTAATAATTATTCATTATTGTTATAAAATACATGCAGGTGTATGTGGCTTGTGACTAGCAGTACAGTCGGGTCTTAATTATAATGCACATGGAGAAAGTACACTGAACTACAGTATGATAACTACTTATGAGACAGTGTATTATACTAATCCGTCTTACTTTCGATAAATGGGAGAGAGAAATAACTGCTGTATGAGTGCCTGTTCCAACCACAGTTTGTTGTTCATAAGGTATGTTCTGTTTTTATATATTTTGTATTTTATGTTAATGATGAACAGGTTTCCCTAACGCTATTTGTAATTTATGTTGGAAACGTGGGTCTCCGTTATGTTTATTGTATCGAGTGTTCTATATGGGTAATCAAGATACTGAATGATTTTCTTTGTAAAAAATATAAGAAAAAAAGAAAGGGTTTGTGTAATGTTATCTTCTTATGTAAAACTATGCACCGTATTTAACTGAAATGTGACTAGTGTATAGTAATGTATTTCGAGTTGGAAACCTGCTATTGCCTAAGCTGGAGAGAGAAATAACTGCTGTATGAAGTGCATGTTCCAACCACATTTTGCTGTTCATCATGAATAAATATTGCATGAACCTGCCGGCCCATGTTGGTGAGATTGCTTCAGAAGGCATGAACAGCGAGTGAGATCAGAACGGTTACATTGGTGCCGTGACCCGGATCATCAGATCAGCGGAGTGCTGATCGCCGTGGAGCTGCTGCAGCACTGTATCCAACTCATATCTATTGTTAGTTTGTTATTCAGGTTAGATACTAAGTGATAAGGACAATATTACATATTTAAGTATTTTTTAAATTATTTATTATTATTATTATTATTATTATTATTATTATTATTATTACTGTTTTTTGTTGTTCGTTTTTTGCGAATCCTAATTTGTATTGGTCATATGATAAAATGGCAGAGGGGATAGATGGCCACGCCTTTGAGTTCTCTACAATCATCACATATTAAGCCGGGACAAGTTAATCCCCAAACTTCAGTTAAACACACCTCTGTATGTGAAAGAGCTTAGAAGAACCTAGTTTTAAGTTATATGGTTCTGATGCATGCCCCAGTGTAAACCCAGCCCCATGCCCCTGAACCCCCAAGGTTTCCCCAGATGGGGGTGAATCAAATGACACTGTTAGACAACTGGAAATATTGATTAGTGAATTAGGGAAGCACATTGGTGACTCTGTCACAGCCCATCTGTTATCTGAGAGAGAAAGTATAGCCACCTCACACTCAATGACAGGTAACAGTGAGCCTCCAAGTCCACATCAGTCACAGTTACAGGGAACTGGGTTAGATTTATCACGGTTGAAGACTTTTACAGACTTCACCAAAGGCAAGAGAAAGCCCTATTGATTATTGGGTTTGATTGAATAAAGCAGCAGACATTGCAGAGGAGTATTTACAGCGACAGGGCAGGAAAATGGAGAATATCAGTAATGCGGTTGCAATGATGTTTGTTAGGAATTGTCCTGATCCATGACTGGCCTATGTGTTTAAGTGTAAATACATAGAAAGCTGGACAGCAAAGGAAGTCCAGGAAAGCATAAATGAGTACCAGTATTAGCAAGAGTCCAGAGCCTGTATGCCACAAGTGTCTGACCATCACAAAAGACAGAATAGGGACATTGTCAGCTAGAGCGTCCAGTGAAATGTAGCTCAAGTATCACCAGTGGAGTTTCAGTCTTGTAAGCGGTCCTCATGGCAACTACCTAAGGTGACTGATTCTAGCGCTACAGTACAGGCCAGCTTAGATTGCATGGTTGGGATGTTGGAAAAGGTCTTGGAGCAAGTTATCTTGCAAGATAATTGCAAGATAGTTTCACACACACACTTAGTAATCGTCTGAAGGGGTCTGCTATTAACAATGCTTATCAGATTTGTAACAATGTGTCCCATACCACTTTTACTCATTGTAGAACAGACCACCTGTGCTTCAAGTGCTATGGATCTGGCCACCTTAAAAGGGATTGCTCCCAAGCATGGTCACCATCACAACAGACGGCTTCACTGAATGCATGTACTGGTAGCAACCAGGGAAACTAGAAAGCTTGCATTGGAAGAGGGGACGTGTGGGCACTACTGAAAACTCCCTCAATAGTGATTTACTGGATTTGGAGTCTGTTTATACTGATATTAACAAAACCTTACCTGACTGTGCAAAGTTGGTAATTCAAAATAATATACAGCACCTGAGTGGTTGTGAAAGTTTACTTTACTCTCATGTGTCAAAATTTCTTAATGGTAAATGCCATGCTAGACCTTGGCTCTATGGCTTGTACCATTAGTGAAGCTGTGGAAAAAACTCTGATGGTGTACTAGATAGTGCTGTAAAAGAGAACATGACATTGTTCTCATGGGTTGTGGAGGAAAGCGAGTGCATCCGAAGAGAGTTTGTGAACTGGAGTTGGATGTTTACGGTTGTAAGTTATTAGTGCCTACCTTGGTCATACCAGGACAAGTTGATGATTTGATTCTTGGGACAAATGTCATCAAGCACCTCATACACAAATTCAATCAGTCAAATAAATACTGGGAGATGATTACACAGTCCAGCGTTTCTGAGGTTGATGGGAGGGATGAGTTCTTAGCTATTCTGGCAGGCATAAATCGATGGAAGTGTGATGATTTACCAGATATTGTGGGAACAGTGAAGCTGAATCAGGCAGTCACATTAACACCTGGTCATGACTCCCCCAGCAGCACAGTGATCTGAGGAATATCTTGGTGGGACACATAGTAACCCCCATGTTGGGAGATGGTGGGGTCCCTTTGAAGATTATAAATCCCAGTAGTAAGCCTGTAACACTCAAAAGAAATGCCAAGATTGCTGATGTTTACTCCTGTCTAGCATTAGAGGATGTGAGAAAGGAAGAAACTGACACAGACTTGACCTTGAGAGCTAACAACCAACAACTAACAACCATAGATTGTAAGCAGTCACCACAGGTTGCTACAATTTGTGACACTTTGAAAGAACATGGGTTAGGGAGCTTAAACCTTAATCATGTGAAGTGTCTCATTACTGGAAGGAGTTGTGTAAGCTTGCTATTAAGTATGAAGATATTTTCTCTAGACATAGACTTGACTGTGGTGAAGTGAATGATTTTGTCCACAGGATACATTTGACAGATGAGAGTCCTTTCAGATTGCCATACACATTTGTACAGATTTCCACTGGCTAAATGCAAGGACAATAAAAGATACTCACTCACTCCCACACCAGGCAGATTGTCTTGCTGCATTAGGAAGAAGTGCTCTGTTTAGTGGATCTAACTTCTGGATTTTATAATGTCCCTCTCATGAAGATAATAAAAAGTTCACCGCATTCACAACGCCTGTCAGTTTACATGAATATAATAGACTCCCACAAGGTCTGTATAATAGCTCGGCTAGTTTTATGATGATGCATACATGATGATACATGATGATGAGTATATTTTTGGACCAGAACTTTTTAAGTTTACTTTGTTACCTAGACGATTTATGGTCTGACCCAGATGAAGAGGAAGCCATGAGAAGGCTAGAAATGGTCTTTGAAAGACTATGGACCCCAAGCTCAGTCCCAAGAAATATAATCTGCTTAGATGCTCTGTGCTGTTTCTTGACCATGTAATTGATGAGAAAGGGGTCTCTATGGACCCTGCCAAAGTTAAAGCCATAGTTAGCATAACCAAAGCCGATTTAATGTGCCCTGATGGTGTCGCTCCTTCAGCAAAAAAAAAAAAAAAAGTTATATCCTTCCTTGGGTTGGCAATATGGTATCAGCTTTTCATAGAAAACTGTTCCTCAATAGCTAAACCACTGTTCTAGTTAACTGAGAAAACAAGACTGGTAGAGGGAGAAGGTTGGAGAATTTGGATCCATATAGGAAGTTAACAGCAGCTGATTGGACTCCTGAATGTGAGAAGGCACTTCAAGACCTCAAAGTTCTTTCCTGGCCAATGTTGTGTTGGCTCATCTTGACTTTTATAGAGTCCACAGATGCCTCTTTTGATGGGTTGGGAGCAGTACTATCCTAGGTTGCTCCAGGGGAAGAGAAAGCATGTCCCATTGCCTTTGCAAGTAAGTCATTGAGTAGAGCACAGAGCAAATACACTGCCCATCGCTTTGAATTTCTGGCCTTGAAATGGGCTGTTTGTGAAAAGTTCAGCCACTGGTTAAAAGGTCATACGTTCATACGTTTATCAGACAATAATCCTCACACCCACATTCTGACAAAACCTAAACTAGATGCATGCGAACAACAGTGGGTGGCAAAGCTTGCATCGTAAACATGTCCCTGGTCCGAAGAACACTGTGGCAGATGCCTTGAGTAGCGAACCGTGCATAAGGAGCAGAATCAGTCATCGCCTGATAAGACAGCCATATAAAGATTTATTTGCAGAGTCTGAGAAGCTGTCGGGGCATTGTGCAAGATCTGTTCAGATGGTCCAACAGCTATCAAGAAGTCCTACAAACAGCTAATGGTCAGGGAAAGCTAAGTAATCAAAATGTGGGATCCAGTAATGCTTCCAAGGTTGAGAAACTTGTGGCTGGCTCTATCAGTGGTTTCTGCTATCTTTGAAAGGCACACCGATTGGGAGACGGGCACCACCAAGTCAGAACTATTGCATTAGTTAACCATGTCCAGCAGTTAGACAGCTTTGAACAGGATGTGTTGCCTTTATTTTCTTTAAAAGATCTGAGGGAGCAGCAGTTAGAGGACAAAGAGCTTTCAAAGGCAGTGTATTATGTAGAGAAACAACGTAGATCGTCACAGAGCGAAAGAGGCAAGGAATGGGTAAAAAGTGCGAGTAATTTTTCGAGATTTACAATTATACTGTAAATACAGTATAATTGTAAATCTCGAAAAACTACTCACTTCTAAATCTTTTGTAGTCATCTTTGTATTACTTTAGTATAAGTACATGTTCATTTGGATTCATGTGTTGTTTTTTTCTGACTTTATGTGAACGAAAAGACACACATTTGCCCATTTTCCCATTGGAAAAAGTGATTTTGAAATGTCACTGTCCTGGTCACAAAAGCAAAGTTTGTGGGGAATAATAGCCATTTTCTATAGTTTTGAGGCATAAGCAATTAAGAAATAACACTTACTACCCAGGAACAAAAATTGTGTTACATAGTGTTATACACAGTATAAGTGAAGTTTGCGCATTGTTGCATTGTTTTGTCACTCAGGACATTTTTCCAGTGCGAATAAGGGTAAAAAAATGAGTTTTAAACAACTTCCAATTTTGTCCCGTCCACTTCCGCTTTGATGAATACACATCCAAATTCATAAACAATTAACGAATAGCATGGGCACAAATACAGACATAATGGCTGTATGTACCACCCCTAATTATATATATCTATAAACAGCTTAGCTGTCTGGTGTGTTAGTTAGGGCGATCCTGACTGTGTAGTTAGTGCTCCAGTGGGAGCTATGATATATAGATATATATATATATATTTATATATATCATATATATATATATATATATATATATATATATATATATATATATATATATATATATATTATATATATATATATAATAAAGCTAACGCTCACTACTGTTCATTGCCCCTTTAAAACAGGACCCAGGATACAGAAATTGAAGTTTTTCAGCGCTTGCACGCTATTTTTAATAAATACAAAAACACAAAAGGAAACAAACAAAACACAAAATAAACACCTAGCTCCCACTGGAGCACTAACTACATAGTCAGGATCTCCCTAACTAACACACCGGACAGCTAAGCTGTTTACTGGTACACAAAAACACAATTTAACACAGCGTCCTACCCGTTGTGACTGCTCAGAAACAAGGCACACACCTTCCTGCTTCTTTCTCCACAGCAGCCCTGGACAAACTGGCTACCTTTCTTAAATACCCTGCACCTGGCTCTAATTTACAATGATAGCCATGTGCAGGGGAAAATTAACAATAAAATAATTAACACAAGTACTGTTACTTAGACCCTTCAACCCAAATGTGCACCTGCACATGTTTGTTTTTCCTACCCCACAACTTCCAAGTGAAAAAAATATTCTAGAAATTTGTAGAAAATTAATTAAAAATAAAAACTGAAATAGCTTGGTTGGATAAGTGTCCACCCCCATTGTAATAGCAATCCTAAATTAGCTCAGGTGCAACCAGTGGCCTTCAAAATCACACACCAAGTGGCCTCCACCTGTGTTAAATTGTAGTGATTCACATTATTTCAGGATAAATTCAGCAATTCATGTAGGTTCCCTCTGCTGGGTAGTGCATTTCAAAGCAAAGACTCAACCATGCGCACCAAGGCGCTTTCAAAAAAACTCCGGGACAAAGTTGTTGAAAGGCACAAATCGGGATGGGTATAAAAAAAAATCAAAGGCCTTAAATATCCCTTGGAGCACGGTCAAGACAATTATTAAGAAGTGGAAGGTGTATGGCACCACCAAGACCCTGCCCTGATCAGGCCGTCGCTCCAAACTGGATGACCGAGCAAGACAGAGACTGATCAAAGAGCCTACCAAGAGACCAATGGCAACTTTGCAAATGGCTTATGGCCAAGACTGGTCAAAGTGTGCATGTGACAACAGTATCCCAAGCACTCCACAAATCTGGCCTGTATGATAGGGTGGCAAGAAGGAAGTCATTACTCGAAAGTTCACCTTGAATCCCGTTTGACCTATGAGATTCTGCAGCCATGTGGCAAAAAGTTTTGTGGTCTGACGAAACCAAAAGGTAACTTTTAGGCCTAAATGCAAAGTGTTATGCTTGGCGCAAACCCAACACAGTGCATCACCCAAAGAACACCATCCCTACTGTGAAGCACGGTGGTGGCAGAATCATGCTATGGGGATGTTTCTCATCGGCAGGGACTGGGGCACTTGTCAGGATAGAAGGGAAAATTAATGGAGCAAGGTACAGAGAAGTCCTTGAGGAAAACCTGCTGCCCTCTGCAAGAAAGCTGTAACTGGGATGGAAGTTCATCTTTCAGCATGACAACGACCCAAAGCACACAGCCAAAGCTACACTAGAGTGGCTAAGGAACAAAAAGGTAAATGTGGCCCCGACCTAAATCCGACCAAAAATTTGTGGCATGACGCGAAGAATGCTGTCCATCAATGCTCCCCAAAGAACTTGACAGAGCTTGAACAGTTTTGTAAAGAAGAATGGTCAAATATTGTCAAATCTAGGTGTGCAAAGTTGGTAGAGACCTATCCCAACAGACTCACAGCTGTAATTGCTGCCAAAGGTGCTTCCACCAAGTATTAACTCAGGGGGTTGGAGACTTATCCAATTATAATCTTTCAGTTTTGTATTTTTAATATATAATTTTTTTCTCAATAAAAACTTTGTTCCCCTTAACAGTGTGGAGTATTGTGTGCAGATAAGTGGAACTTACACAACAAAATGTGAAAAAAGTTCAAGGGGGTGTAAACTTTCTATAGGCACTGTGTGTGTGTGTGTGTATGTGTATATATATATATATATATATATATATATATATATATATATATATATATATATATATATATATATTTTTTGTCTATGGGTCCCAAAAAAAACCCCATAATAAATTTTGTTTATTGTTTTTTTTTGGGAGTGTACATACATGTATTAATTTTAACGTGCGTACTATGTTTCAAAATCAATTAGTTATAGTAGATACATTTAATGTATGTAGATTAGGGAAGTCTAGACATTTTTCACATTGGAAAAAGTGAGAAACATTTGTATTATTATTCGAGTCAAACTTATGTCACTGTTATAATTACGAGAAGTACGCTGCGACATTACCATATCGTCTTCTTTTCTTTTGTATAGCACCTTTCATAGTAGACCACCATCACAAAGCGCTTTACAGAGGTAGGCTGTGAACTGTGCATTATATGCAGATTCACTTAAAATAGGACATTAATTTAACATCTCATCCTCAGGATGGAGCATAAGTAGGTTAAGTGATTTGCTCAGGGTCACACAGTGAGTCAGTCAGGGGTAGAGGTTGAATTTGAACCAGTGACCTCCTGGTTACAAATCCTGGACTTTAACCACTGGACCATACTGCCTACTAAATATTCTGCTGTTGTTGTTGTTAATGTAATGTTGTACTTGTAATCTTTTTTCAATCGGAACAGCACAGTTTACACAAAACAAAAGTAAATGCAAGGAGTGTATCTTCTATTTCTCTTGGATTTCCTGTTTATCCCTTTGACAGGGAGCTGGGTCGCAGGTTCCTGCACAAGTGTGTGTGCTTTGGAAAAATCAGCTGCGAAGCGCAGCCGGAGACACGTTGCTAAGCAACCAGCTGAGCGAGAAGTTTGGATTGGTTGGGGGGCATGCCTGGGGATGCTGCACAGAGCTCAAAAAGCAGCTGTGCCACATCTTGGGGTGACTGCAATACCATTGGCACACAAGTGGGCACTGTGTGTTTGATTACATCAAGGAGAAAAGTGTCCGCTCTGCAGGAGCTACTACCAGAGAACTTTTTAACAGCAAGACGGAACCTGTGAAGCCAATTGCCCAGCCAGGATCGTCGGAATGGCCCACCTTCCTTTTAGTGGTACCCCTAGTGTCAGTACTTAAATTGACACTTAACTTAAGTTGAAATTAAATCTGCGCACCTGAGCGGGGTATCAACACCAATTCTCTGTCTGTCAGTATTTTCCAGTGATCATCCACACACATAACACATCCCTGATACAATCCCTTTTTGTCACATCCGGGTTTTCTAACTTGTTCACCGGTCTCTCTTTGGCAAACACAGTAGTCCAAAACGAAACTTAAAGGTGCAGTCCTCCAAATCCGAACTGATAAATAAACGGAAATATTTCTTCCATTAACATGGCATCCAAGCAAAGCATTATGAGGAATGTTTTTCTCATATTGATTTAGTTTTGTACTTTGCACCAGCACATTTTGGAGTGTGTATGCTTTTTCTTAGTAAATCTACTTCATTAAAATAAAAATAAAATAAAAAAATTTAGTTTTCAGTCTGTTTTCTGGGGTACACGGCTCACAATACTTTAGTTATTTGTTTATTTATTTTTAAATGAAGGTAGTTATTTTATCATTTTGCAAATACAATAAAATAAATTTATTTGTGAGAGTCATGTATGATCTGAACTATGCAAATGTAGGCAGTAGGTATGTACTCTCGATAGCTCTCAGATACTCCAAGCTAACAGCTGTTGGTGAATGTTTTACCCTGGGTAGGACAGTAATTGTAACTGACTTCCATATGGTAAGACAGATCGGTTCATTGTGCAACTAAAATTAGACCCAAGTGCGTGGTTTGCTATGGTCAGTAGCAAGCTATTGTCCCTGAATGCTGGACAGATAAGAAGTGTGATCTTAGGGCTTAGTGATATATATGTGTTGAATTGCTTTCAATATCCTGAAAAAAACAATGTTGGCTTCAACCCCCAGAGTTTCTGTCACAGTTTGGCCCAGTCCAAGTTCCAATCCTTTTGACTTTTGATGTGTCACGAACCTCTAGTGAAGACCTTGACAATGGGAGTTTCGCAATGAAACAAGTGACCTGGATGTCAGTGTGTGAAATTGCCTCACACAATGAAGGAGTGGGTCACCCAGCAAAAGCGCTGACCTCATCTGGTTGTCTTAACAGTACACAGTGCTTTCAATGTTGTTGCCATGCGTTTACAAACACAGCAATAGAAGAAAAAGATAAGAGAACAATAGGAAGGTTTTTACACAAGGTATAACATTTTGCTACAGGAAAACAGGTTAAGGCAAATAGCATTAGATAACAACCACATTGGAGTAATTAGATGGCTGTACGAACAGGAGGATATTTGTTTTGTTTTTCAAAACTACCCCTAGATACATGTTATTTTTTTAGGAAAGATAATACACACATGCATACCCACCGCCAGCCCACCAAAAACATATGTTCTTGAGTTGGATTGGATTAAATTTAAGTCATTAAGTATTTAAATAATACAAATAATACAATTATTATTATTATTATTATTATTATTATTATTATTATTATTATTATTATTATTATTATTATTATTATTGCCAGGTTTTAATATTCTAAGAAGACATAAATACAGTAGTATTTCTGTTAGCAAATCATTTTGCTACACTGGAGGAAGTGCAGAAACTCCAAATCAAAAAGTTGGAACCCAGCAGACCTCCCATAAAATTAGTGCAGGTGAAGAGTGACAGAGGACGAGCACACACTCAAACATTTAACAAGTCCTGGTATAAGCCGAGGCCATGGGGTTGTGCAAGTGAATGCCAAAATGCACTGTTTTGCTTTCCTTATCTCCTTTTTACTAAGGCTCGGGGTGACACTGATGCAGCATGGTCAAGAACTGGAGTTACAGACCTGCAACATCTGTCCTCTAAATCAAAGAAGCATGAGGTTTCTAGAGTTCATAAAACATGTGAAATGCATCTAGGTATGTTAGGTAGAGTGAATATTGCTGTCCAACTTAGCAGTGCTTACCAAAGCACCATAAAGAAGCACAATGAAGAAGTGTCTAAAAACCGACACATACTTACACACATCATTGAGTGCATAAAGTTCTGTGGAGCTTTTGAATTGAAACATCACCATCATCTAATCCTGGTGTGTTTCTTGGACTGGTAAATTTTGTTTCAAAGATTGACCAGGCCATGGAAACACACTTGAAGATGGCCACAGTCTTTAAAGGCACCTCAAAGACTGTTCAAAATAAACTTATAGGCTGCATGTTAGAGGTTTGCAGGGAAAATATTGTGAAAGAACTCAAACAGACTGATTATGTTGCTATTCAAGTGGATGAAACCAATGACATTACAGATATTTCCCAAAGTGTACTAGTTTTTAGGTACATTGTTCCCAAACTTGGACATGTTGAGCGTTTTTTTGGATTCACTGAGTTGAAACATGGAAATGCTGAAGCTATTTCCACTGTCATTATTCAACAGCTAGATGCCATATTCACAGAAGAAAGTGAAAAGGCAAAAATAATTGCACAGAGCTATGATGGAGCTAGTGTAATGCGTGGCGAGACTGGTGGGGTCCAGAAGCTTGTAAGGGACAAATATCCAAATGCACATTATGTCCATTGCTATGCCCATCAATTAAATCTAATAATGGGTCAAGCAGCAAATCAAGTTTCAGGGGCTTGAATTTTATTTCAGACCCGCTGGTTTTTCAACATTTTCTCTATCTGCTGGAGTGTTTTCAAACAATCAGCGATTAAGGAGACTTTGACAGCATCACAGTTAGAGAAGCAAATGGTTTTTGACATAGCCTCAATGACAGAGAGTTTCTGTACTTCCTGTACTTGTTCCAAAAGATAATGCTGAAAGTGGATATTTTTTATGGGAAACTTCAGGCAAGAAATATCACATCTGTTAATGCTAATGCAACGGTCACTCAATTTGTTGAAAGCATTCAGGACATCCGAGCATTTATTGCCTTGAAAATTTGTGACATCATAATCTCTCATGCCAAGGAACGGTTTGCCTTTAGAAAGCACCTTGTTGCTGCAAAATTGCGGCAGAGTGACTGTTTTGATGAGTATCAGGTAGCTTTTCCAGACAGTGTACTAGAAAGACCTCTTTATGAATTGACTTACAGTGTATGAAACTAAAGATTTTAAAATTGCTGAAAATGTAAATTAAGTATGCTTGAACTGATGATCTATAACAACCAGGACAAAACATTTCCAGAGATTACAAAACAACTGAAGATAGCTATTACCACTACAATGACTACAGCAGAGGCAGAAAGGTGCTTCTCAACACTGAAACGGATAAAACCCTTCTTGAGAAACAATATGAAAACTGAATGACTAAATGCTTTAGCCATGTTGTCAATTGAAAAAGACATGATGACTGACATTCCTGACTTTAATAATAAAGTAATTGAAAAGTTTGCCACAATAAGATATTGCAGAGCAAACTTTTTGTATCTCTTCCAGCAAGAAACTGATCCACTAGATGGTGCATCTACCACTGATGTCGGCCCCCTGGATGCCACACCCCCACAGACCCCACCCCATCAGCTACAGCTGAGGTGTGAACACCAAAACAATTTGGCCATAAATGTTTAAATCTAATGCATACCTTCTTATACAGAAGTAGTTTCAGCATCAGAATTTAGTTTTATCCTTTAACCACTTGTTTTCATCTTGACATATTGATAGAACGGTACTCATAGTGAGTAATCATTGGCCATCAAGGAGTAGATTACAGAGTTTTGTCTTGTCATACCACATGCTTGCACTTTCAGATTCCTCACATTATGTTAAGTAAACTGAGTGCCCCATCTGTTTAATGTCTGATTTGAACCTCAAGCAAATGAAGTGTGAAAACATGTTGGATGATGAGTGAAAAACACAAACAGGGAATCTTGATTAAGGGTTTATGACTTGCATTTTGAATCTGAGTAGTTCACATAATACATAATATATAGAGAGAGAGAGAGGTCTTATTCATAATTTAGAACTCCCGTTAAACTACAGTGTTTAACTGTGTCTGTTTTTATACAGCTAAATGTGCTTGAACCTTTGCATATTTCAAAAGGAACACATATTATTTCAAATTGTTTATGGTGGCATACTGGTATTATGCATCCTTCAGCTAGTCTAAGTCCCATTTGTGTCTGCACAATATCCCACACGTTATGCATAACAGTATTCATGGGCTTAAGGATTCAGGATTTCATGGTTTAATGGGAATGTGAAAAAGATTTGACAGTAACATTAAAAAAAAATGTACAGTAGATGTATCTTTGGTGCAATCCAGACCTAAGTCTTGGTTTCTGCTTTTTAAATAAATAGAGCATTTGAACAATTACATTGGTGTTCATGAGATACTTGTTCATGCAGGAGCTGGTTGTAGCTTTAGCCACATTTCAGTATCAGGTAACCTGCTTGATTGTAGAATGGTGAAAGGAGTTCACAGTGGATTTGTCCTTGTACAAGAGAAGAGACCTTTCACAGCTGGCCTACCAGATGGTCCTTTAGATTTACTACGTGTAAGATTGTGTCTTGAGTTTCTAACCCCAGTTTACTGGGGTAATCTTGTTTAATAAAAATAAATAAATGCAATCAAAGGACGACCACCTCAAAAGGCCAGTAATTATGTTACATTCTGGAATTAACTGGTGTCTGATGGTGAAGCAGGTGAACTATTGCTATTATAATCTAGGTGTGCTTGTCATTTTGTGTGCAAACAGTGTACTTACTGTAATAACATGTGAACTAATACACACAGTTTCTTACCAATAGTCACAGTGTAGCAGGAGATGATTCAGTAAGGAGGCAGTAGCTATCATATGACAAGTGCTTATAGGGTAGGTGTACTAAGTGCGGCCAGTCGTAGTGCAAACATACTGCAATTTTCATTTTCTTTGCAACACTTAGCGAAGTATACATTTTGTCATATGTACTAATAGAAAATATGTTAATGAAAAGAGCCGCAGTATACTAATTTAAATATTTGTTGCATCGTCTTAGAGAGATCTCTATCGCAAGAGTCTGGCGACATTATTTCAGTTAAATAGCTGGAGTTGAGTTGTGGTTTGCTGCAGCAGAGGGTGCCTGAAGGAACATCTATACATGCAAGGGTGCAAGAATCAAAATAACATTGTTTTTGTTAAATGTAAACATCATCTGTACAATGCATTCTGTTCCATCTTCATTTTACCTATTTTAATAATGTTATACTGTGTGTGTGTGTGTGTGTGTGTCTATATATATATATATATATATATATATATATATATATATATATATATATATATATATATATATATATATATACAGATATACACACACGTTTATAAAGCAGTGTTTACTAATGGGAACCCGGTACGACGTCCGGATAGAGGGGGCCAGTCGTTATACTGGTGGCAGTGGTGGGATTTATAGATTAGAGTTAAAAAATCTGGTGCAGAGATGGAGGTTGGAGACTCTGAGGCTGTAGCTGGGAGTTCTAATACTCCTGGTGATTCGAGGGTAGGGATACCCCATCAGGTGTTTCTGCCTGACACCTTTATTGGGACAAGGCGTACTTGGGCAGATTATGCCCAAGTACAACAGAAAACTAGAGAGGGCAGGAAACTTTGGTCGCTCTCCTGCCCAGGTAAATCGTACTGTGAAATGGCCTGAAGTATATTGTCCTTCGTTGAATATAGGTAATGAGATTTTTTTGGAATGTAACTTAATGGGGGTTCCTTGTCAGTTTCATGTTGATACTGGGGCACAAGTCTCTTTATTGAGTGGCATGCTTTTTAATCTTATTTCACAGAGGGTTGAGCTGAAAAGGTATGATGGATGTGTCAAGACAGCTAATAATGGGGTGTTGGATATTCGTGGAGTGTAGCTGGTGGAGTGTGACTTCGAACAACTTAAGTTATCCCAGAAATTCTTGATAGCTTGTAATGCTAGTGCACCTGCCCTCCTGGGAATAGATTTTTTTGTCTATATATGGTGCTCAAATTAACTTGGGAAATAAGACTTGCATGCTGATGAACAGAACTTTCCATCTGGTACAAAAATACAGTGAGGATGCACTGAGGCAGGTTTTTGTAAAGGAAGATATTACTGTTCCGCACCTCACAGAAATGTTAGTGGGAGCTGGTGTGAAAGGGTCATATCACCATGACATGGAGGGATTAGTCGAACCAGTTAACACTCGACTGGGACAGGTGCCATTTCGAGTAGCCAATTTAATGAATGAACCATAGAGTTAAGGAGGGGCACCATTATTGCTGAGTTTACTACTAATGTTGCTGCTTACTACTAATGTTGCTGTGGTACAAGCTAATAGTGTTGGGAGAGGTGGGTCTTATAATGACATGGATAAGCTATTTCAAGAACTGGGACTACAAGATAGGGGGCTTTCTCCTACTAAGAATGAGGTAGTGTGTAGGGAACTGCAAAATTAACGTTCAATATTTAGTTCAGGTGTTGATGATCTGGGCAAAACCGCTCTCTGCTACCATCAAATTAACACAGTGTCTTTTGAAGCCAAAAAAAAAAAAAAAAGTGGAGCCAAACAAATGGCAGGTCTTTGCCCACAGTGTCCAATATCTTGGACATGTTATTTCTAGAGAAGGTGGAAACATTTAAGACCTGGCACCATTAACGACAACAGAGGTGACAAGTTTTATCAGGCTAGCTTCATATTATCGTCGCTTTGTGGAAGTATTCCTGGTCTGACGTCTGGAGGCTCTGGCTCACCACGTGTGAAAGGGTGGCTTTGCAGGGGTGACATCAGACCAGAAAGACAGACTCCAAAACAGTGAAATGATGGGTGAAACTGAGGCGCTAAGGCGCTCTGCGTTTTATTAAACAGAAACAAACAAAAGATATGAACAAGCACAAAACACTGCAAAATAAAAGGGTACGTTGGTCAAACAAACAAGTATTGTGCTGATTTTTAGCCAGCATGTATAGCAATTATTTACTCAAGTTTAACACATTTTTCACAGACTTACATCTCTCCTATGACACTTGCCTCCTAATAAGCCTGGAGTGCATCTTTTTATAGTCTGTGGCTGGAGCCTTAATGACCTAATTTATACAATAATTACCTTAAGGCTCCAGTCACATTCCCATGAGGGTTCTGGGGAAGGGGTTTTAACCCCATCCCCACCGACTACACACTATAAGAGTGGCTTTTTCATTGGTCTCAAACAGTAAGTAATAAAAGACGGACGGTGCTCGACCACCTGCACATAAACACAATAATAATAACAAGTGAATATACATCAATAATAACACAAGGGGTGGGTACCCCATCACAGTGACATGCTAAAAAAATATTGAGATCGAGAGGAACGGTAGTCCCTCATGCCAAGGTATCAGCGAAGTGCGAGAACTCCCAGACTGTCTATACAGCCAGGATAGTTTATGTGTTTTCAGGGTATTGGCGCAGCAAGAGCAAATCAGCGAAGCACCATTTCACTTTTAATTTGTAGTTCCCCACACTCAGATGAAATGTCATCAAAGTATGGTAAAAAATGTCATTCTCCTCCTCCTCCTTTTTCTCCCATTTTTTTGCAGACCCCAGGCTCAGAATATTTTTATTTTATATTTTGGAGATTTTTTGCTACTTCATTCATCATCATCATTCTGAAAAAGCTGTAAAAAGCGATGGGGGTCAAGGTTGCCCCAGTTGTTTCTAATAACTTAGCTTGTGTTTTTCAGGCACAATAAAAGTGGATCAAACTTGCATAAAAAACATAGCTAGTAGGTTTGCAGACTTTTGCAGACAGTTTTTTTTTTTTTTAACTTGATGTAGATCCTTGAAAACTGATAAGTGTTTATGTCCCCATCAGATTCACTCTAAATTATTTTGAAAGGGTGACTACGGTTCAATGCCACTATTTAAAATATTAATTCCCTTTGACTGGCTTTCAAGTAGGTCTAACATTGTTCCTGAGCACTGATACTTGATCAAGTGGACCATGGCAGTTAAAGTTCTGCCCTATACACTTATGAGCGAAAAGCTAGTCCTTCACAACACAAACTGACTTATTTGAAACATTGCTGGCTTGTACTAACACCCCTCCATACTTGTACTTCAGATTTTTAGGAAGGGGAAGCATTTTAACATTCTATACACAATAATTCACCATGGTCTTCTTGGCACAGCGCAATACCTATATGCTTCCTGTAACAGGGGTTTGTTATGTGTGTACATCGTCACTGAACAAAACTGGGGCAGACAGAGCATTGGGTGTTGACACGCCGCACATGCACACAGATTTAATATCACAAGTGCTGACACTAGGGTACCAGAATTATAATAGCCCTTGTGTTACATTTAAAATAAAGAAAACAAAGCTAAAAATAAAAGTTTGCCACACAAGGTGAGCACTAGTCCCACTAAAAGAATGTCCCGCTCCAGGAACCTACTACTACGCAAACCCTCTCTTCACTGTTTCGGATCAACATCCCCTAAAATGACCTACTTCTATGCTCCCAGAGTCCCGGCATTCTCAAGAGACTTTTGCCTCTTCAAATGGGCTCGGGTGGGCAGTGCCTTCACAAGCACCGTCTTGGAGTGGAAGGGTTTTGTGTAGTATCTCTCTTCGATGTAAACACAGAAAGCTTTCTCGCAACACCCGTCTACATGGCTGTGGCCATGCAGTAGCCTCGAGCTAGGGCGCAGACGCTTTTTCAGCTCCGTGCAGCCTCCCCGGGCATGCCTGCCAGCCAATCCGGACCTCCCGATCAGCTCACCACTGGGCGAGCCTACCTGCTCAATTAGTTGCTTAGCAAACGTCTCCTCTTGCATGTCCCAGCTGCTTCCATAAAGGCACACATGCACCCAAGAACCAGTGACAGGGTCTCTCTGTCACACTTCCCCACCTCACTTCCTCACAATCATCTATGGAGTGTTTTGAGAACCAATTTTTGCTGGAATACCATTGCTGATAGGCAGCCATGACACGGTGGTAGCCGTCCTCTCAAACACCACCAGGTACGCCTCTGGGTCATCCTCCGCCGTCATCTTCATTGCCCAAACCTTCGGTGCCAACATTATTGGTGTAGTGGTAGGGGCTGACGCTGTAGAAAATGCCAGCTGTACCTTTTCAATGAGCGCAGTGTAGCGCCCCTCTCTCCTTCTCTCCTCTGTGTCCCGTCTGCTATCCAGCATCTCCAGCAGCTCCACTAGTTCATTGTGATCCATATCCTGTGTTCTGACACCACGTGTGACAAAGTGGCTGCTGATAGTGAACAGGTGTATAGCAGGTGCGCTGCTGGTGCAATGATCCAAAGAAACCAACAGACAACAAAGTACAGGTGAAATGGTTTATTTATTATTTGTTTATAATTCAAGGGTCTGATGACCAGATAGTAAATAATAATGAGCTTGCAATACACCATCATGTGTATTGCACAGTATTGAAAAAGGGTTGCAGTCCCGTAAATAATACACACAGTACAACACACACAATTAGACACACACACGATCACCAGTCCAAATTGAGTGCTCTCAGTGCTTGTGGTGCAGCACAATATATTACGTGCTTTATTTGTGAACGACAGTGATAACAGTGTTAATCGTGACTAATGTTCAGTGTTGATCTGTTTTGTGCTGGCCCTTGGCGACAGCTCCGGATCTGTGTTTAGCCGTCTAGTGCTACAATCAGAAAACACAGACGGTTACTAAACAGACATGGACAAACAAAGAAAAAACACTCACGAATATTTACAATACGCTTTCTCTGCGTCTCTCACAGTCCTTCCAGTTTCTCACCAAAAATCAAGCGAAGGAAAAGATTAGTGCTTCTCTGGCTCCTTTTATGTACCCCGCATGACCCCTTGGCAAACAATTCCTGCTGCAGCTATTGCTGCAGCTGTTACCTCGTTTACCTTCCAGGTCAATACATTCCTGCAACAGAGTCTCGCTTCCATCCAGGCTGACCGATACTTCCCCTTTTGTTATTTAGCACCCTCACAGGTTGAGAGGGAGATTTACAACCAGAACTTATTGTATTTCTGTCACAACCATGTATTGGTAAAACAGCAATAGTGGATCAAACAGAACTAGCAGGTAAGAAATTAAATGTTAGGAAATTGCAGATGATGTACTGAATAACCTTTTAAATGTAAATGCATCTCTCCTTTAATATTGCAGCTTGAATACAAGTGTAGTCCTCCATCCAAAGAAGCCTATTCCTGGATAAACAGCATCTTGTGGATTACACAAGCATGTTGCACAACATACTTACCAACAAGAGCCCGACTGAGAGCTGACTTAGAGCCACGTGCTGGCAGAAAGAAAGTTGAAATCAAACTGCTCTTGACATATGGGTCTGTGATGGGATTGACTTAAAAGATTAACCCTTTGAGTAGTGAGTTTTAGAATGTTTTGATGGGCCCACTGGAGTGAGTTTTTTTTCATATTTACACTCCTCACATCGACACATTTGTTAGTAAGCCTATTAGCAATTTATTACACAATGAAAATATGTAAACAACTATTTCTTACATTAAATAAAAGAAAAAATAAATATTAATCATTAGTTTGTCATAGCAAAAGGTTTTGCAAAAATAATAGGTAATCAATAAACAACGATCAGGATCAACAACACGTCCTGAAAAAAAACGAGAGAGATAGAGAGAGAGAGAGGTATACATCACATTCGGTAACAAGTGGTGAGGTTGAAGGCAGTGAGGAAAACGTAGGTCAGTGATCCTTGTCACGTTGTCTGAGCTTGGGCCACTCGATGTTGAAGGTAAATATTCTTCACTGATATTTTCACTAACACCTGATTCGGTAGAAGAATTTTAATCGGAATCAGAATTCAATATACTTCTTTCCCACAGAGCATTTTTTGCCGTTTTCCTGACATTGTTGACATTTTGTGACTGGGTTTGCTGTGTGTAATTCCATAAATATCTGGCAGATGGTGCAAGAGATCATTACAAGGTGTTACAACACCAGTGTAATATCAGATTATCAGCAGTTTCGTAGACTCAGTAATTCAAGTTCAAAGTTCAAGGTCAAAGCTCCAAATTTGCAGAATGTACCAGTACGTTCATACTCCCTGGGGACCATTAATTCAACGATGTACTGGTATGTTCATACTACTCAAACTCTGACACTGTCAATACATCTATTAAATGCAATGCGGGCCTACAGTTCAGTGCAAAACAAAGCATATTAAGGAAGTACAGTTGGTTGTGTATGAACAGTAAGAGGTCTTGTGCTTGTTTTTATTTATTCACAGAAGAACATATTTCCCTTATTAAAGTTTATAGGGGTTGTGGCAAAGTGGTTGGTAAGGGGAACAGGTGTAGCGGTGATGCGATGCAGGAATGATGAACAGACAACAGTGATTCAGTGAACAAGTGTTTATTTGTGCTGTGTCTGGCGACCGTCAAATAATAAATCCCCGGCCGTACACAACAATGTGTAAAGCGCAGGGATGGCGAACACAGTACAGTCTCACACACAAACAAAGGCACGGTCACCAGTCCTTGGTGATATTCAAACATGCAGATGCTCTGTGCAGTGGTGCTCCGGATAGTGCTTTACATGGCGACAGCTCCAGAGGTGTGCGTTAACTGTCTAGTGGTGCGAAAAAGACAGACAATTATAAACAAACAAAGACAACACACAACACGCAATACACTCTGAGAGCTCCTCTCTCAGTCCTTCTCTCTTCACGTTACCTAAACGAAGGAAAAGATCAGCATTACCCTGGCCCCTATATGTAATCCCGCATGATATCTAGGTAAACGGTTGCAGCTGCCTTATTATTGCAGCTGCCTCTCGTTTACCTTTCAAATCAATACGGTCTTACAACAGAGTCGTGCTTCTTTCCAGGCTGACCCACTTCCCTGACCCGGAAACGAACTGTCAGGCCAGCCCTTCCAGATACTTCTCCTCTCATTCTTTAGCGCCCTCAAAGGTCGGGAGGAAGATTCATCACCAGAACTCATGTGTAGATGGCGTATCCTGACACAAATTTCTACTTAACAGTTCATTAAGTACTGACTCACCGAGTGCTCCTACCTACTGGACAACAAACACTACTTTTTCTGTTTTCCTTGAAGGCCCCTGTGACAAAGTGGATTGTAGTACGTGGGTGTAAAGGTGATGGGGTGCTCAAGTAATGACAAACTGGATTGTGTTAGCCGTCTAACAAGAACAAAAAAGTACAATTAGACACGACAAACAAACAAATACTAAACACTCACGGTACATTTTTGGTTCACCTTTTGGTTCGCTCACAACCATAACAAAAGTACAGATTGTTTAGCCACATCCCCTTTTGTACCATCAGTCACGCCCCCTTGGTTATCGAGTGCAACCATTTCTCCTCCAATCCACAGTTGCCACATTGCTTCCCTTCTGGCTTCTGGAGCGATGACTTGGTGTACCGTAGCTCCACCCCCTTTCTAGATGGCCAACTTCCACCTTTCCCTGGAATGAATTGTCAGCCCATCCAGATCAGGGCACTCTGTTCCCTTATTAAAGTTTATAGGGGTACATTTGGAAAGTGTCAAGTGTTATATACAGCTCCCTCACAGGTCAGGAGGGAGATTTATAACCAAGATTCATTCTTTCTCTGTCACGTATCCCACTGCTCAGAGTGGAGCCGAAGGAACACTAGGCTAAATCTAATTTTTCCATTAATACCCCCTCCCAGGAAAAATAATCAGCATTTTGGTGGTCTTTACCTGCACAGTGAATCATATGATAGATGAAGGGCTGCAATGCCAGATACCACTGAGTTATGGGCATTGCTGTCCTTCATTGTGGTTAACCACTTGAGTGGGGCATGGTCTGTGACAAGATCGAATGAATGTTGCAGCAGGTAGTATCGTAAAGAGTAAGTAGCCCCTTTAATGGCCAAACAATCTTTTCGACTATGGATCAGTTGCACTTCCGTGGGGAGCATCTTTTTACTGAGGTACATGATGGGGTGTTCCGAAGCATTGGTGTAGAGGATGAATCTATTGTTAAAATCTGGTGTGATAAGGGTGGGAGGCCTGATAACACCATGTAACAATTTTTTTTTTTTTTTTTTTTGTTCCTGGGAAGTAAGTGTTGTTTCCTAATTGCTTATGCCTCAAAAGTATAGAAAATGGCTATTATTCCGCACAAACTTTGCTTTTGTGACCAGGACAGTGATATTTCAAAATATCACTATTTCCAATGGGAAAACGGGCAAATGTGTATCTTTTCGTTTACATAAAGTCTAGTCACTAGGTGGAGCTATAGGTAACCACATCGTCAAAAGTGGAGATGAATGTAGCCGTTCCCAGTCTGTCAAGAAGCTTGTCGACCCAAGGCATGGGGTAGGCATCGATCTTGGCAATAGCGTTAACCTTACGGAAATCAACGCAGAAGCGGTTGGTGCCATCCTTTTTGGTGCCATCCTTCACAATCGGACTGCACCACTCACTCCTGAAAGTTCAGTCACCCCAAGTTCGAGCATCGCCCTTACCTCTTTGCTAACGGCACCTTGTCGACTTTCTGGGATCCGGTAAGGCCTCTCTGCACAGTGACACCTGGAGGAGTGATAATAGCATATTCAAAAAGGTTAGTTCTACCGGGCAAGTCAGAAAAAAACATTGTTAAACTACTCAATAAACTTATGCAGCTCTATTTGCTGATCTGGAAGTAACTGTTCCCCCATTGGACTGTCTCTGGTGCTCGGGACCTCTAGACAGGGGCCTAAATCATCCTTTACTTGGTCTGTTGGGCTATAAATAAGGCATCCCTTGCCTACCAGGGCTTCAACAAATGAACATGGTAAATTTTGTGTTCATTTCTGCAATTGGGCTGCTTAATTTCATAACTTACCTTTCCTATTGCCCGAATCATCATTTCGATACCAACATGGGAAGGAGTAACAGTACTTTGTCTCTTGGTCAAAAAGTTTGAATACATGCATTTTTATTGAACTTCACTACATTTTTGGACAAGCCTTTGTGCTCATCCCACCCCTCTCTCACCAGATCGAGGATACCACGATGTTGTCGGCCGTACGAGAGCTCAACCCTGTCGAATTCTGCGGCACCTCTCTCACTGCAAATTGGAGGTAGGGAAGAAGCATTGCCCAATGTTTTTGCTCTTGAATCACAAAACATCTAAGCATCTGCTTTAAAGTCTGATTAAAACATTCTACCAAACCTCCTGTCTGTGGATGATAAACAGAGGTTCGGATGGGACGTATTTTGTGTACTTGCTGTAATCTTTGAGACAAGAAGTTTGTTCCATAATCAGTCAATATCTCTTTGGGGATCCCTACTCTGGCTATAATCTGCACTAGTTCTTTGGCTATCGCACATGCACTTGTAGACCTCAATGGAACTGCTTCCGGGGATCTCGTTGCATAATCTACCACCACTAATATATGTGTATACCCGGAATCAGAAAGTAGAAAAGGGCCTACAATGTCTAATGTTCAAAGGGGGTGGAAATAATTGGCAGTGGGACTAAAAGGGTGTGGCGAACTTGACCACACCCTTTTAGTCTTGGCATGCAGCTACATATCTCAACACATCTTTATAAAGTCCTACCTAATAAAATCAAGTCAATATGCATTCCCTAGTTTTATCGACTCTGAGGTGTCCCAAAAAAGGGATGTCATGCAGAAATCTCATGACCTCGGACCAATAAGACTGGGGAATCATTAATTGTGTTTCAGGCTGTCCTGTGCCAGTGGCAGGGTTCACCCTATATAACAATTGCCCTTTTATAATGAAATGTGGATAAACTAGCTGCCCAGCACTTTCAACATCCTTACCTTCAATGGACCAGACCTGCCCTCAAGTGTGCACCAGTGTGGAATCATTTTTCTGGTCCCACACTAGGTCAGTGCTTTGGTCCGACATGTTCGGTATATTGAGTGGGGCTGGAGAAGCCTCTAGCCTGGATAGCCCAGTAACCTTGCCCGCTCAGTCTCACTATGTACCAACCCCCTTTGTTTGGCGTTGTTATCATCAGAGTGTTCTCCCACCAGACCCCAGCCTTGTCTCATTGATGCTCCCTCCCATTTTCGATCCGCCTCTCTTTGTTTTTCTAGGACGAAAAGTGGGGGGAAACATATCAGTTATAAAGGAAAAAAATCTCACCCATTGGTTCCCCTTTCTCTTTTTCTGAGTTTACGTGTGTGACCAGGGCTGCCATTAATTTCACCAATTCATTATAATTTGGCCAGAGACAGCCCAGAATTACTGGGTGTGGTAGCCTTTCCGCCACCCCTACTACCAGGTGACGTTTGATCGGCCCCACTGATAAATACACTTTTAGTATGGGGTATGTCGGAGTGTCTCCATGGATACAGGAGATAGCCACCTGACCTTGTGGCGAAGAGTCGGTGCTCTGCTGCTCCATTGAAAGGGACTGGTGAGTAGGCCGGTCTTGGCAGAGATTAGGGAGTCCTCGAAATCTTCAGCCAGTTTCATGGCAGCTTCCACGGTGTTGGGATTGTGGCAACGTATCCAGACCTGGGTTTCAGCGCTGATCACATGGCAGAACTGCTCAGTGACGATTGCCTCACCCATCTGTATCCCTGTCATCCGGTCAGTTTTTTTAAAAGTACATCAATACAATTTTAGTGCCGTATGCATTAAAAGAGAAATTACATGTTAAAATGAATAGGTAAGCCATGCAGTTTCACTTTACGTTGCCTCTGCCTGTCCCCTGATGAGTGCTGTGTATGTTGATCATTCATTTTCAGTCAATGTAAGCCACCTCCACCTTTCAGTACTAACCAAAAGATATTCCTGGACTGCTGGGGCTTTTTATATGAAGATGGTCACGTGTAGTCACTGACATTATCGTGCACATTAAATTATTGCTCACAATACATGTAGTGTGCATGGTATGGTATGTAAATTAGCCAAATACTGTGCATGTAAATAAATGTGTTCTGTATTAGTAAATGGGGCAGTAAATTTAGATTTATCACGCACGTTAGGCTCACTAGTTTAAGTGCGCACCATCTCCAAATTTAGTGCCCTTTTGTAAATGAGGCCCTTTAGTGATTTAATTATTTAATCAACACCTGGGCACATGCTGCACATGAAGTTTCAATTTGGCAGGGAGAGGTTTCACCTCCCAGCACAAACTTTTTTTTTTTTGAACCCAACAAAAACACATTTATAGGTGCAGGGCCTTAGCCCTGCTACAGTATCCCGATGACATTTTATTTACTTTTCTATAAGGGCACAGCTGTCTATTAACTAGTGAGAAAGAGCAAACATGTACATAGAGACAGTCTGAGTCCACTGCACCTGGGCCTGCCAAGTCAACAGGACTGATTACTGTTTATGTCACCTTGACCAGGGTTAGGCATCTGACCAGAAATGTATAAAAAAAAGAACCAAGGTAAGGCACCAGTCAGCCGCCACTTTAAAATGTTCCTAACGTAATTCAATATAAACAGTACCATATTCCTTCGAATTTAAGGCACAGCCCAAATTTCCCACCCTCAAACTGATGAAAAATAAATAAATAAATAAATATGCATTTACAAAGATAGAACTTCAGTTATGTTTATGGTGGCAGTTTGTGGCCATCTGCTATCAAACAAAGCATTACAGTTATGTGCTGCTTCCAGTCATGATTACTCACACCTGTTTTCTCCCAATTTGTGAACTGTGATAATGCTTGGCATGTCAAAAAATATGAGGGTCTGATCAGCATTTCCAATCTGTCCAAGCTGGTGCTGTTTGTTAGAAAAGCTGAAATTATAAAAGCTTATTGGAAATGCTTCTTTGAAAATGGCTGCCTGTATGTCATGCAGTAACGTTTTGGTTCGTAAATCACGTTGCTGCTTGTGTATTCGGGCAATGACGTCTTTGTTCACCTTTCTTGGCAGCCAATCGCGTTCATGTTTGTATATTCGGGTAGTCACATCTTTTTTTGGCGATTTTAATACATGCATCACCTGTACTCAAATTTAAGACGCAGGCTATTTTTGAGAAGCCAAAATATTTTAAAAACTGTGTCATAAATTCTAAGGAATACGGTAATTAATGAATGTCTGAGGCGCACTTTTTAAATTCCTGTTTTAGTCTATTTTTTTGCAGTAAAGGTATGATAAAGAAAGACTGTTTGAGAGTACACAGTTTTTTTTTTCATTTGTATTTATTTATAACACCCTGCAGGATGTCAGCCATGAAAGCACATGACCAGAAATATTTGGGCTTAGAGAAATATGATAATCTGATTCGGTCTCTCTCTTTTCCACCAAGTTATAAATGGTTATTGCATTATAGTTGTTTCTTGAGGAACTGTAGTTTTAAGCTTCACTGTGAAAAAAATAAACTTACCTTGGAGATTTTCTTTTTCAATTGTATTTGTTTATAGCCAGGATAGCGAAAGTATAATACCACATCCTGTTTACAGTGATTGTGCTCTAGTTTTACAACTTGCTAAGACAAAAACTTAGTGAGTAAAAAATGTATTTCTCACAGTCAAAAAGTCTGCTTCAAAGTGTAATTCACAGCTCCTGTGTATGATCATATATAGAGGTTGGCTCTATTGAGCAAAAACTTTATAGGAGCCATTGTTCTCTGAAACTGATTTAATGAAGCATTGGAGCTTTTTTAAAGATACTTATTTATACGACAGTAAATCTACTCCTGTACTCAAAATAAAACTTTAGCTACAAGTTCCTTGCTTAAGTTCACAGTTCATGTGACGACAAGTGGTTATAGAACACTACTAATCATCTATCACCCCCCAGTCTACTGATGAGCTTTGTGTCAATAGCAGTGGGGTTTCTTAAAAAAAAAAAAAAAAGGTCTTTATGAATTACAAGGCATAATATGCAAAGGTTATTAACACTGAAACTGCATTTAATAAACAATGATGGAAACTCAATTAAGTTCTTACTCAGAATAGGAGCTACAGTAACCAGATCAGTGTTGAGGTGCATAGTAAATTTGTTGGTCAAGGATTTCTTGTGCTTTTATCTGTTATGGAAATATACACTATAAAGTACATACATTTACTCAGAGCTAGAGAACTGCCGTTATTTTGCATACTGTTACGTATGGACTTCATAGGGATCTTCAGAGGGTAACCACCTCTTTTCAGCGCTTCAGTGCTTTCTCATGCAGCCCACAAAGAGTCTTTGGGCTGATACAAGCAAACCATTTGGAACATTCTTTGGTTTTCTTAATTGTTTGTCATGATCTTATATATTATGCCCACTGGTATGTTATTGACAATGTATGTGCATTACTGTATACTTCTTTAAACAATGTTAACTGATTTGTATAAACAAATAAACAAAGGCACAAGCAAAAAAACATCATAAATATGCTTATATGCGAGAATTCCACGTTAAACGACTCAATTTCTGCAAAATACTTCTCAGGTCAATTGGATGTTGACAGTGTGCAGCTGAAACAGCAGTCTGATTGATAGTAAGAGAATGTGTCCTGCTATGTACACTGCAGAAAGCGCGTAACCGCTTCTACAACATCCGCCCACAAATATTTTAAATATAGGCATGTAAAGGTAAAGCTAATTCAGCGGTGTTGATAACTGTCTTGTTTATGTTGCCAAAAATGGACTTTTCTCACATAAAATATAAAAACAATAAATATCTGGCAAGACAGAAAATACAGCAAACAGATTTCTAGCATCCCAGGCCATCCCCCCCGCCACCTTAGAATAAAAACAAGTAAAGGAGCCCTTAATAGAGGTAAGGCCCTGGCCCACCCGTAATCCGAGCACTGAATAAAGAAAGCTGATGTTTGTCATCTGGTTTTCACCTTTATTGAGCAACAGTATTCTAGCGCATGTGTGACGGTGTATTTTTCTAAATGTTGTTCGGGCAATCGCGAGGGGCACACCAAACTTAATTTTCGAGGGGCGGTCACAAACCTTGCCCCCCCCCCCCCACTGGCTGAGGTATTGCTGTAAATCATTTCACATTAGGGGTACAAGCTAGCAAACCACGGTTTAGTAGTGCTTGTACAGACAAACCAGTAACTGCATATAAATATTCAGTATATTTCCTGTACAACAAAAATATCTATTCTGTTGTTAAGAACAGAGCTATCACAAGAGTTGTTTAAATCAACAATTATTCAGTCATGCTAATAGTAATTCATCTATAACAATTATAAAATGGATGGCTAAATCAAATAAGATGGAGATTCAAAGCTGAAAATGGTGTTTTGAACTCTGATTGCAAGCATCTGGAGCCAGGAGAGGTGATGTCACTGGAGCAGAGAAGGGAGACAGGAGAAAAACAAGTCTCTCTCTTTATTCTAATCCTCTTTGCAGCCCTAAGGGGATGGCAGGCAGCCAAGACAGGGGCTGCTGGGAAACTGAAAAGATGCCAAGTAAGACCTACCGCCAACATTAGGAGCTCACATCTTTGTTCTCTGAAACCTGGACTGCTGCCAAAGGCCTCATTTCTTCTCTGCGGTATGATTACACTGGATTGGAGCCATTTGAGAGCTCTCTCTCTCTCTCTCCCTCTCTTCCCCTCAGCTCCCTTTTTTCTTCCTTCAAAGGCTTTCTGCCAAACATGCAGAGGTTGCCATGGCAGCGGATAAAAGTGGAATATAAAAAAGTATAATGAGTCCCTCCTCAATCCAGATGCGCCACATGTGCAGCCTTAAAGAAAAGGGAGCATATCTATCAATCAGAAGCAGAATAAAAAAAAAACTGCTTTTCGCAATTTAAACACAGAAGAGAAGTGGAATTACCCTAGGGGGAAAGAAAAACAAACCAAAAATGTAGAACAGCAGACATTTTTAAAGAATTGTACAACTTATGATGAAAGACTCATGTGCTCCAAGAAAAGGAATCCTTTCTCTCTCTCTCTCTCTCTCTCTCTCTCTCTCTCTCTCTCTCTCTCTATATATATATATATATATATATATATATATTAGAATCACCAATTATTTTTTCTCATTTTCTCCCCAATTTGGAAAGCACAATTCTTTTCTTATTTCAAACCAGCTCATCGCTGCCACTCCCATGCTGACTCAGGAGAGACGAAGACGGACATGCGAGTTCTCTGAAATGTGTGCCATCAGTCATCCACTTCTTTTTCACTCTGCAGGCCCGCCATGCAGCCACCTCACAGCTACAGCATCAGAGGACCACGCAGCTCTGGGCAGTTTACAGGCACGCCCGCAGGTGCCCATAGTCTACAGGGGTCACTGGTGTGCGGTGAGCCGAGGACACCTTGGCTGACCTAAGCCCTTCTCCCCCTGGCAGCGCTCAGCTAATTATTGCTAGCCCCCTGGGAACTCCCGTCCACATAAAGGAAATCTCTTGATTAAAAATAGCTCCCATGACTGAAAAAAGTAAAAAAAGAACATGACTTAGGTTTTTATTATTTTTTAGAGAGCTGTGTGCCGTTTTTTTTTTTTTTTTTTTTTAATTAATGGATCAATTAAATGAAACTTCTGCCTCTGCTGATATCATGTGTATTTTAACTTGAGAGCTCTGTTTAGCTCTCTGATTGGGTGGGACTAATACATTGAACTTTAAGGTGCACAGTGTAGGCAGCATATGTCACATTAATGTCACTGCATTCATGACTGTAAACAGCAGACAGGATATAAACATGAAAATTGTACTGTGATTATATTTATGAGCTTTCAAAAAAAGGTTTCTAGAGGCATGAGATGTAATTGAGACCCATAATTCCTGATAGTGGAGGCTATATTATTGCACCATTGTCTCAACCCCTGTTGGAGTCAATAGATAAAATGTAAAACATAAAGCTGGTGTGGCACACTGAGCTGTCAATGCATTTTACTTTTTATGAAATTGGCTTGCAAATTTTCCCTATCTTATTTCAGTTAATGGTAACATTGTAGTTGTATTGGGCAATTGGCACTGTTGTTTTATTTATCCTATTCTGTTTCTTTCTTTTTTCAACAGTGGTTTCAGTGATAAATAGCATTGCTATTACCTCTTTGACTGCCCTCACAGTGTTACAAGGAACATTGTTCTGTGAAACAAGACCGAAAAGGAAATAACAGCAGCGTTAACCTCAAACCTTGCACTAAAAATAACCTGGTCAAGTTTGTACAGTGTGATATGAAATACATATTTTAAAGTTACATCAACGTTACTGTACATTAATCACAGCGCTGATCATTTTCAGGATTTACCATGAAAATGTATGGTTAATGCAACTTGTATTTGTGAATGTACTTACAAACATTTCAGTTTTGTGTCTTTCAATGTGTAAACATTAAAGCACTAGTGTTTCAAAATCTCAGACATTAATAACACTATAATAGTAATATTAAATACAATCATTACTTTAAAAAATGTAATAGTACCAAGGTGAATAAGTAGTACTATTGTATTTAGTGTAACAGGTCATCAGGAACCAGTAAGTAAAATATTTATTACAGTTACATTATTTAATACAGGTTGTCATTCAGGAGCATCCAAGATGTTCATATACTACTTGTCCTGCTTAATTATAGCTAGGTTGTACAGAACAAATGTAATAGCTAAGCTGTCATGTACTAGTATCTTTTGATAAACAAGCCAGGAGTTAAACAAAAACATTTACGCCTTGTACATTTTAATTTCTGTGCCAGAAAGTTCTGTATGAATTTGGCCAGTATATAAACTTGTTGACACTTGTTACAATCATTTTGGTGTAAATGTGGCCTGTGTTAACTTTCTTCTCACATATATTGAAGATAATGTTTTTCAGCTGACAGTGCAAAGTGAGCACAATGTACATCGAAGTGGAGATTGTTCAAGAGCAAGGTGAACTCAGCAGGTGAGAGACTGACTGACTGATCTCCTGTCTCCAGTCTCCAGAAAAACAATAATCGTGCCTCTTGAAGCCCTTGATAGAGTTTAAATCTAAGATCAGACATTATAGGTTAATGAATTGGCTCTATAATGAAAACATGTTTGCAAGTGTTCCCAAAAGGTTGGTCCATTGCAGTCCTTTGTTTAAGGGTGTATGCACTGAAACAAGAATTATGAGTCAAACTTAATTTCAAAACTGGTTAAAGCAGTAGCACCTGCAGTATTGACTAATCTGGGCAACTGTGTGCAGTTGAAACTCTTGGAAACGCTGTACCTTTTTCCAGAGATGGGGTCTCTCCACAATTGAAAACAGTACTTTCCATATCTTTTTTTTGTACAGTTGCAGCTTGTTTTGCTGAGCGCAAATGAAAAATTGGGTGACACTTATTTACTACACATGAGATTAGCTCACTACAGTGTGTGTGGGATTTCATCTAGTCTCCTGACAGTCTACAATCTCTAACCTAAAGCCTATTTTGCTCACGTTTATTTAGAAGACAATACAAAAAAAGTATCTGGGAGCAATTTAATAAAACAGCCTTAAATTCCATTATTAATCAGTCACCATTTAACCTGAGAAGCAGCATAAACCAATTTAATGTGTTTTATTTTGGGTGTGCTGCTTATAAATATGTAGGGATATTCCTTATTCATTGGGGACCACTGGAAGAGTTTATGCTGTGCTTTGGTCATCAAACTTATGAACAAGGTGGAGGGCTTTTAACTAGGATCAACTAAAATATGTACATAAAATAAACACTAGCTTCAAGAAAATTCCTCTCACATTTTATTAAAAATCTAATATTATTATTTTCTGTTAATGGGTAGTTAATAGATAGTATTTATAACCTAACAAAAATCTCCTTACAGCTTTTTCTTCTTGGTTTTTCCAAAATATGCTTTTACTGTGTACTTATAGTACATCTATTGGTCTGGTAATTGTTGTCAGCTGGGTCCCAGTTACATGTTTGTCTTTTTTTGATAATGCAACAAGCTTAAGAGATGAATTGCATTACACAATGTCAACCCTCCACACCTCACACAAATCAAGAGTGCAAGACAACTTACACTATCTTTACAACTTAGCTGGAGGACCCACCTCCCCATTCTTTGCATACACTTTTCTCAAAAGCAGGACATTTCTGCACTTGCCTGAGCTGAAGCCCCAAGGTAAATAAAATAAAGTTTTGAAATCGCCTGAAAGGCACTCCCATAAAATGATCACATCCCATATCATTTGCGGTTTCCTCACATCTGAAAAGTCTAAGAGCTGCTAACTATTTTGTTCTCCCACACCAGAACATCTTTTGTCCTTGTTCAGCACCAACCCCACCCACCCACTCTAAAAAATGCAGGAAGTACTTATTTTCTTAGCTAAACTCAAACTTCCACCTGACATTACAGTTGTGGGTGTGATATTATGTGGGCATAAATCGCTTACTGGAAGGCACAGACAAGAAGAAAAAAACAGTTAAAACAACAGTAAAAAAAAAAAAAAAAAGTAAATGACATATACTGTATATATATATATACACACACACACACACACACACACACACACACAAACTGTTATTTTCTCTCAGTATATTTAACTACTAGAATATATTGGATGATAATAACTGCAAATGTCTGAACAATCTAGAATGATAATAACTAGGATATGAGGTACGCATTTAATTATATGTACGCAACCTATTAATAAGTATTTCAACTTTATATAAAAATGTTGACTTTAAACATTTTTAAGACACCTTAGAGCGTTGTACATATCAAACACAAAATCTCTATATACATATATATATACATATATACATATATACATAGGCCCAAACAGTTGCAAAAGCCACACTTGTACTGTAAACGTTGCTTTTTGTAGTTCTTAATTATGTTTTTAATGACTCATCTTGAGCCCGAGCTCTGCTTACCAAAATGTTACCATATCAGAAAACCTAAAAATAAGACTTTTAACTTCACCAACATCCGCCTTACTTTTTATGCAATAGGGATGTCATTAATGCAAGAATTCAAATTATGTGACCACAGAATTTTTACTGCTTTTCATGGTCAAACTATGTGTCTGAAATATGTTGGTGGCCAGATGTTAAAAGCCTATGCTTTAGACACAGTACTGACAAAGTTGTTCATGAATTGATTATTGTAAGTCTATGAAATGCAGCTATGATTGTGACCGTAATGCTCATTAAAGACAAAGAACAATGGCAATAGTTATATCAGGCACAGTGCTGGAAGATCCTCAGTCATGAAAGATTTTAACCCAGGTCTGTGGAGGTGAGAGGCATGAAAGGACTGAATTATACTTGAATTTATCATGAATACAACATGACTAGATGTTGCCTCCTACTCTTCTGATGTAATAGGTTAGCACGTGTGCTTTTATGTATTTGAAAATATGCCTCATAAAATAAAAAAGGGATTCATATTACCTGTTATGCAAAGAAGTGCTGAATCATTCAGGTGGAAAAATGGCTCAGAATGCAACTTTAGTCATCGCTAATCACCGATACCATGTCCCAAATAAATTATAGCCTCGCTTCGCTCAGAGACTGTAGGATGGCCGAAAGTCTAACAAGATGCTCTTTCCAGGAAGAGCTAAAAACCACCACATCATCAACATATGCGGCTGCATATTTCCAGAGGTATAGGACCTGGTCCATCAGCCTCTGGAAGGTCAATGGGGCTCCATGGTTCGAATGGCATGGTCTGGAAATGGAACATCCCATCTGTGCCAAGCTGTGAGTCAGTGGAATCTGCCAATATCCTTTTGTCAGATCCAACATTGAGATAAACTGAGCCTTCCCCTGTCTGTGGAGAAGTTCATCCATTTGGGGCATGGGGTATGCGTTGAACTTGGAGATCACATTCACCTTACAAAAATCCA
Source organism: Polyodon spathula (assembly GCF_017654505.1). Lineage (NCBI taxonomy): Eukaryota > Metazoa > Chordata > Actinopteri > Acipenseriformes > Polyodontidae > Polyodon > Polyodon spathula. Next base: position 42,873,373 of record NC_054539.1, on the reverse strand, counting down.
CACAGAAATGACTGGTGCGCTCCTTCTTAGGAACTATCACTAGAGGACTGCATTACTCGCTCCGAGAAGGCTGAATGCCAGATCGAGCATTGCCCTCAACTCTTTACAAACTGCATCCCGGCAACTTTCCAGGATCCAGCACGGTCTTTCTCTGAACTTGATACCTGGCGGAGTGACAACAGCATGTTTGATAACATTTGTTCTACTGGGTACATCAAAAAACATCACCAAACTCTTTAAACTCTTGTAGCTACAGTTTCTGACCAGGAAGTAACTGGTCCTCCATTGAAATATTTATTACCATAGGTGGATTGACACCAGAGCTAAAATCCTCTTCCATGTTGTCAGTAGAAATGCATAAGGCCTCCCTTTCTTTCCAGGGTTTTAACAAATTGATATGATACATTTGGAGTACATTCCGGGGATTGGTTGTCTAATCTGTAAATTTACTTTACCAATTGCCCGAGTCATCTCATGAGGTCCCTGTCACTGTTGCTAGATTCAGATGTGGGAAGTAGTGAAGGTATTTTGTCTCTAGGTCGAAAGATCCGAATTCTTGCTTGTATGTTGTATTATTGGTCTTGGTGATGCTGAGCCAGTTTTTAATATTCTTGTGCCAAATGACCTACCAATCTCAGGGAGTTTCACTACATGTTTAGAATAATTAGTTTGGTCTTCCCACCCCACTCTTATAGGACTGAGGATACCTAGGGGTTGTATCCCATATATGAACTCAAAGGGAGAAAACACTGTGATCTCTGCAGCACATCTCTCACTGCAAAAAGGAGGTAGGGAAGAAGTTTAGCCTAATTTTTATACTCTTGATTGACAAACCACCTCAGCATCTGTTTTAAGGTCTGATTAAAACATTCCATTAGTCCATTCATTTGTGGATGATAAACTGAGGTCCAAATAGAACAGATTTTATACATTTGATTTAGACAATTTGACAAAGTTTTTTCATTCATTGGTCAGAATCTCTTTGGGGATCCCTAGTCTAGATACTATCTGCACTAACTCTCTGGCGATTGCTGATGCAAGACTGAACCTGCCACCGAATGTTCACCAGAGTGGAATCATTACTCTACTCCCATTCCAGGTCAACATTCCTGTCCCAGAACTTTTCTGGTATATTGAGCAGGGCTGTAGCAGCTTGTGCACTAGGGGTATCGATAATCCCCTCCAGCAGGGTGTTATCGATACCCCTAGCGTTTAATAGCCATTGAGGATTCCTCTACCAAACCCCAACCTTGTCTCATTGATATTCTCTCACAAATCAGCTTGCAGCAAATTCAACCAATAGAATCTCCCACTGCCCCAGTGGTCGTATGGCAGACTGCCTCTACTTTCTGCATCATTATTTGTTAAAAATATGTCCAGTCTCGACCTAGAATTACTGGATACGGTAACTTTTCTTTTACACAGCCTGTCTGACTTCCGACAGTCAAATATTTTTTGGGATGGTGGGCTATGTCTTGGTTTACCCATGGATACAGGAGATTCCTGTGCCTCCCAAGACACCCCCGGTGTTAGAAATCGGGAGGCCACATCACACTCCATGGCTGTGGGGCAGATCCGGGCAACGTGGCTGGCCTCATGGCACCGATAGCATATCGGGACAAAGGATGTTAATGGTGCCTGCATGTTCCACTGCACGGCTGGCAGCGGGGTGGGGATCCCTGTTTCATCCAGCTGGGGACCAACCACATTTTTGTGGAGGGAGGTCACCCATTGGGATTCAAGGATGTGCAGGTCCGGGGGTTATGGATGCCCTTCAGGGAGGAGTCTTTGGGACTAAAGGATGGGCCCTGGGTCAGGAGGATGGATAGGTATTCAGGACCAAAGGCAAGAAGTCCTTGAATGCCTTGGCCAGGTGGATGGCTTGTTCTGGCATGGTGAGGTTATGGTGGCTGACCCAGGCTTGTGTCTCAGCTCCCGCCACATGGTTGAACTGCTCAATGGTCAACAGTTCAGCCACATCGTTGACAATTCATTGGGTGGGGCAGAGCCACCAGGTCAGCTGGTCCTGGAGATGTGCCCCACCATCTCGCCACTATTGCCACTCACTCAAACGTGATGAGGTAAGACTCTGGATTATCCTGCAGCATAATTTTTTTTAATTTTGATTTGGAGTCTGCCAACAATGGTACCCCCAACATCAACGCCGCCGGGTGCCCCAGTGGGCCAGGCATGCATAGCTCTCCCATCCTCTTGATGAGGGTAGTGTACCACTGTGCCATCTTTTCTTGCCACTGCACTCCCTTGGCTGCTCTCACGCTCTTGTTCCTCTGCTGGTCCAGTGCTTCCAGCAGCACAGCGATCATGTTGGGGTCCATCCTCCAGTCCACAGGATCCTATGAAGACCCATGTGTCAGGTTGTGAGTGGTGCAGGAATTATATAATGTCCATAAAGGTGTATTTACCATTTGTCTGGGTTGTGATTTAAAATAAAACTCTTAAATAGTGGACTTGATGTCTCAAACAATAATAAACAATAATACAACAAATCAGTGTCCAGGGTGCCAGTGCTTGTGTTCCGTGGTGCTGTATCCAGTTGCAGTGAGGAGGCAGAGCAGGTGCTCCGGGTGGTCATGCTGGCTCAATAGCTTCAGCTCCTGTGGTCTCCATCTGCCAAAAACAAAACACAACAAACAAGCAGCCCTCCGGCTTGTCAACATCAGCATAAGGGGCCATACTCACATAGCTGTGTCCTCTTTGTACTGCTAAACTCTTCCCTGTGATCAGTATGGTGCCACGCCCTATCCAATTGCCACATGCAGTACAGCTGATCACAATAGAGCCGTTCAGCAGTCTTACAGCTACACCCTTTCCAAGATGGCTGACTTCCAGTTCCGTCCTCCCATCCCTGCGAAAGTGTACCACCAACTTTACTTAGCACCCTTCCTGGTCGGGAGGTAGATTTGCAGCACAGATTCATTCTCTCCCGTTCACATATACACATAAGCTTGATGATACAAAAACATATATTGCATAGGGAAGAAATATGCATTGTATATTTTTAATATGGAGCTTTTAATATTGTAATAAAACAGAACAATACAAAATGTCAATTATCTAACCTACGTATTTGAACTGTGGTGGACCAGACTTTTATTTAAATAAAATTAGCACAAAAGGTGAAACATAAAAGAAGCAATGACAGACATATATTGCAATGCCTCAAGATTAAGAGTCCAACAAAAGCATGAATTACCAGAGAACTGCTTGCTTAACATTGCAACAAATAACCTATAATTGTATAACGTTAATTAAACAAAAATGGTATAAGTTTAAAATATATTTAACTTGTTTTGTACATGGCTTTTTGTAAAATGTTTTCAATATACATTTCAACCTGAAGCATGCTCTTATGAAGCATTTTACTGAACAGAGACATGAACAAGGACATATATTAGATGGTATGGGGAAATGATAGCTTGTCTGTCATTTACCATGAATTCTGTAACAGAGAACATGCATTCTACAGGCACACTTGCAGTTTCACAAAGGTATCTGTTTGCAAGTTGTGCAATAATTCATAGGTAAGCTTGCAGTACACATTTATATGCACTCCACATTTTAATTCTTTGTTGAAAATGTCTGTATTTGAAGAAACCAACAGTGTTTTGTTTTTTTTAAACTACTTTAAGCACAATTAACCCTTTCAAGCATTTTTAGTGGGATGCTCCTCCCAGCACCAGGCGTTTTTTGGCTGTAGTTGACTAAAAAATCTATTTTTTTACAGTAGCATCTTGGAAATGGTGCCCTTTTTTTCAGAACACTCTGGGGAACTGTCACAAAGATGGCTGCAGTGCCAGGAACCAGGAACCAGGAAATAAACAACAGAGCAGTGGAGTTTGGTGAGGTTGAGCGATTGGTTTCGCTCAGCATTTAATAATGAAACAGACAGAAAATAAAAGGTTGTAAAGACAAAACACACAGGACACGGCACTTTCACCAAAATAAAGAGACAAACAAAAACAAACTACACAGACAAACACGGTGAGCTGAAATGTAACTATTATTATTATTATTATTATTATTATTATTATTATTATTATTATTACCTCCATCTCCAATCCCGTTCTCCACTCACCGAACACACAACCCGAGTGAGTGAAAACATGCTGCTTTTATGCAGCTGTACCAAGACTCGATTGCTAATCAATCATTCAACTGGAGTCTCGGTACAACTGCACGTGAATTAATAAAGTGCAATTCCCCGTGCTTGCATATTATTACATTTTACCTGCACGTGAAGTGCTGTGCAATCCTCATGCCTAAATACAAATATACATTTTAAACAACTCGTGTTCCACAGACCCATTTATATCCCGTGTACCCATGACTATACACCAACATTAACACACAACACATAACACTGAAATACACACAGGGGTGGGCAACATTGCCACAGGAACATATAAAGTACTTCAGAAACCATACTTTTTCTATTTTCAACTATATATATATATATATATATATATATATATATATATATATATGTATATATATGTGTGTGTGTATATACAAACATTTGTATTGTTTTTTATATATATTTTTTATTATATATTCTGCTTAGCGATACATGTATAAAAACTTGTTATTCTATGACCCGAAGGATGTTACAATATTTCCTGAAAGTTTTGTTTGGGCAAATTACAAGACATTGTTCACCTGTGTGATTGCAAAGACATAATTTTAAAAAAAAAAATTAAAATAATAAAAACATAATCTATCAGGAAGTGAACGTCAGTCCCTCCCCTATCCATCGATATGTGTTTCAAGCCTATACTGCAAAGAACGGTGGCCCTGTAAGTCATCAAAACAAAGTGCTTTTTTATTGTATTTACACGATCCCGGTCCTACAAGCCCGCTTCAGTATGATCGTGTTAACATGATCACGGTCCTTAAAGGGTTAAACAAAAGTGACAGACTGTTGTATTATTATTGTACAGATAAAGTACCAAATGTTACTGGAGCCCTTGACTGCACTAGCATTGCTTATGGCAAAGATGAGGGGGTTTTCCATAATAGGAAACAATTATATTTCATTAACACTAGAACAGCCATGCCAGTCATTTTGACAGTTTTCACTTTTAAAATTTAAATTACTCTGCGTGTGTGAAAGATACGCAGTTGTCCATTCTTGACTTTTCCTAAATACAGCTCCAAAGAGTCTCCATCCCTGGTGGCTGCAATCAAGATCGTGTCCTGGTACTCCTCGTTCATTGCCTCATCTCTGTCCAAGATGTCCTCAACTGCCAGTAAGGGAGGGGTCGGTACCAGGTCAGGTACTGGAGGCGGCACTGGAGCAGGCAGAGGGGGCAGAGCCTCCTGCTTGACCAGGGACTTGCGGACCTGGGCCATCTGGCTCTTCAGGTCCGAGATGTCCTCTGCCTGCTTACTGTGCCTTGCCCGCTTACTGCTCCTCGAGGGAGACCATGAGCAGCTGCAGGCTTGGTGGGCTGAAGCCTGTGCACAAGTGTGTACCCTGTGACGGGCTGGAAGGCAGATGGAGGAGGGAGGAGGACTCAGTTGAGCTGGCTAAGAACACTGCCTCTGTACAGGGTCCGAGGCTGAGACTCTGCTCAGATTGAACAAAACGTCTCGTCTCCTTGGGCAGTGGAGGTGTGCTGCATCCCCACGCACTTGACACATAAGAGGTGCTTGTCCTGTAGGGGAAGCATCCCTCCACAGGATGTACAAGGGTGGAACTTGGACATAGTGTTGACCAGAGGATCTGCAGTAGGAGTGTCTCAACCCCGATGCATCGAGGTCCGGTGGGGCCAAGCATGAGGCACCGAAGCTGTGGAGCACCACGGCACAGAGGGTGTTGATGCAGGGGTGTCTGTGCGCCAAAAGACCCGAAACACAGCGGTGTTGGGCACAGCCTTCAGACAGTATACAGGAAAAGAGACAGAAAGAAGAGAGTTTTTTTTTTTTCTTTTTTGACCTATGCACCGGGGTGGGTAGTCCGTGTATGCAACTCTACTCACAATGGGCTAAGAGACCCAGGGGAGGAAGCACACGTTGTATATATATATTTTTGTAAATTAATTTTTTTACAAAAAACAACACACATACTCACAGCAGAAGCTGAAAAGTAGGCCGCACACACCGAGTGGGCGGGCAAGGTCAGCCCAGCAGTGTTGACTCAACAGCGGGAGTGGCAGCGCCGGGTCCCAGTGGAGGAAGCGTCTCTCCTTACTTTCTTTGTTGTGGTTGTTTTTTTTTTTTTAGCTGCAAAAGCAGAGGAAAAAACACAAACAGCAGATGCTGTGGGTTAGAAAGCAAGTGATGTAGGCTGTTGAAATAAATTCTTCAAATGTATTTATTTTTAAACAGAGCGCAGTAGCACCTGGAATGATAGAGAGATTGATAAGATTGATTTGGCTGGGGGTCCCCTCTGGCTCTTGGAGAATCTTCCTCTTGGAGGTTAAGGCCAGCTCAGCTGGGCCTAATGTTAGGAAGTGATCATCACTTGCCCCCAGAAGGAGACCCTTGCAGAGGTGGCATTGTGTTTTGGAGGAGGCAGGGAGGAAGGTGAAAAACAAAAAAAACAGACAGACAATGAGCGTTCAACCCAGGGCTTAAATAGGGAGGTTAATAGATAGATTGCTTGGTTAATCAAGGAGAAGCCCCTGCACCTGCCTCCTGAACAACACACAATGGTTATAAAACCTATTTTGTTATTATTCTTCCTTCATGTAGCGTAGTTGAAATGGGGCATGTGGTTGGTAAAAAACGGCAAATATAAAAAAATAAGCACTGCAATATACTTGTATTTGTCTATGGGTAGAAATTAAAAATAAAACTATTCAAAAATCACAAAAAAATTACATTTGCAGATTAAAACCTAATCACCGTTTTGCTTTTCTCTTAGTAAAGGAATGAAAACTAGCACATGATCAAAACACACAGAAGCATTAAAAAGCAACAATGTTTTTTTCTTTTTGTTATGAAGGAACGTAATTAACACAGAGTTGCTTCTTGTACTTTGAGTTCTTGTAAGAGAAACAACTTGGAATGTTTATATTTGAACTATGATCTATTTTTAAATATATACTTCTCAAAAGAAAAACAGAAGCATTCTAAATGTTTGCCATTTATTTTCTCATTGATGTGCCTTCCCAATGTTGATTGCATTCCTTCAAGTGAGCTCTCAAAGTTGACCAGAAGTGTAGCATTGAAATATTTGCAAGGAGGGAGTGATACACTTGGCTTTAAATAAATTACCATTAAAAGATCAAATTTATCATTACCATAATGTGTGAATATAAGACTTATGAAATAATGGCAATACATATTTGGTAAGATTTACTGGCAATATTTTGTTAGCTCAAAGTAAAATTATCAGGTATTTTTAAATATGACTTATAATAAAATATTTATTTTATTATAAAACTCCCACATATTGCACATCACTTTCAGTTCACTTGAAGTAAAGTAATGGAAAACGTTGCAGTTTCTGAAGTAAACACGTCAACAGGCTGCTTTCAAAAGAGAGTAGGCGTTTTCTTCACATTTGCACTTTCACTTTGTGTTAGTTTAACAGGAAGTCCCCAACTGACAGGCATTCCCAGTGAACACAGTACATTAGACCTGAAATTACATCTAATTGAAAGCAGGGGATTTTAAACAGAGCCGGGATTTTTGTTCTTTTTTAGCTAACCAAAGAAAAGTACTTTCTTGAATTTGCATGCTCAGTGATAAGGTTAACAACTTTTAGTCTGCCTGAATATTTCTAGATCATGTTAATAATTTGTATGTAGCAGCTAGGGTTTTCCTGTAAATAAGTGGTGACATTAGGATGGCTGTTAAAACATTTAGGAGGTAGGTGTACTAAGACAGGCCAGTCGCAGCGCAAACACACCACAATTTGAATTTTCGTTGCTACACTTAGCAAAGTAAATATTTTCACCTATGTACTAAGAGAAAATATGTTAATGAAAACAGGCGCAATATACTAATTTAAATATCTGTTGTGCCTTCTTAGCGAGAGTCGTGCAACATTTTTCAAATGAATAGCAGGAGTTGAGTTGTGGTTTGCGGCAGCAGAGGGTGCCCGAAGGTCTTTACAGAATCAAAACATTGTTTTAGTTAAATGTAAATGTCATCTGTACAATGCATTCTGTTCCATCTTCATTTTACCTATTTTAATACTGTTTATATATATATACACTGTATCTGGAGTCGCAAAGGTGTTTTGCAACCTGTTTTTCACTGTGCCCCTTTTGAAAATCAGGCTGATAATGTATAAAATAGTTCCATGTACATTCTGCAAAATACGATAGCATGACACTGCCATGACAAAAAAAGAAAAATCTGACATTGGAGTTATCTAAAATGAAAAAGTAAGTGTGATATAGACATGCTGTTCAGATAGACAGACAGCCTCATGCTCTCAGATTATCATACACTCTATAACTTCTAAATCCTCAGCAAGTTTCATCAGAATTGGACATGGGGTAGGAGGCTTGGAAGCTAGGTGGTCTGGCTCATTAGACTATCCGTTTCTTGGCCTGGGAGATGGGTATGGGTAGATAACAATTCAATTCTTCAATTAGTTAATGTTTAATCAGGATGGAAACCTATTTTGATTTTCATTTCTTTTCAAAGAAAGGATAGGAAACATTGAGGTACTGCAAGATGTAATCATGGGAATTGGCAATCCCTTTTAACAGACAATAATAGTGTTGTAATGGCGCTGCTTTAAAAAAATACAAAGGCTGTGATGTGCCCATATTCAGAATGATTTTTTGAAAGATTAACTTAAGTTTGATATTAAAAAGTTGTAGACTGTACATTTGTATTTATGTTTTATGCACACAAAACTTTATTTAATTCTTTAAATAACACTGAGTTAAAATGATGAGAATATGGGCCATATTGTGTGATGCTATTTGTTGACCGTTCTTTTTAGGTAATGCTTCTGTTTCTTTTCATTTTCACAGTAATGTGTTATTATTATTATGTGTATAAACAGCCCCTGCCCTCTACAGATCAACTGGTTGTTAGATATGTTTTGGTTTTATACTGTACATCCATCAGTGTGTGAGCTGTTACACAGGATAGCGCTGACTATTTGGTATCCGTTTTTTAGTGCAATGCGTTTCGCGTTGTGTAATGAAAAGCAAAATGTGGGGAGAAGTTTCATTCAGAGCACTGGAAATATGTTTAAAAGTTATAATAACGGAATGCAAAATAAAGTGACAGAGAAACTGAAACTGAACAATAACTAATACTAATTGCTGATTGTCATTAAGAGCAACAAACCTAATGGGCATAGTGAGTAGTTCAGGAAAGCAAAACATTGTTTCAAACAAGCAAGTCTTCTTAATTGTAAATCACCCATACAGATTTATTCACTGTCAATAGGGGGAAATATATATATTTCATTATAATATTTCATTCTGCCGTGCGATAAAATTACTGTTATATTGAACATCAACATTCCTTTGTTAGTATTTTTTTATGCTTACAGGTTTATGCTCCTTCCCTTCCAGAGAAAAAAACCTCTCCCATCCATCCACCTCTGTACTCTGTATTTTGAAGCAATCATTGCTATTATGTATTCATATTAATATTGCATATTCCTACGCATCATTAACATTTATTTCATCTTTGTTTATTCTTATGCCATGTTGTCAAAAGACATAAGATTAAATGACATTTGAAGCCACTCCTTCCAGCACAGAGCTTGACCAATATGGGGAAATTTGAACCCTTATCTTTCAATGTGATACGAGTAGCCTACAGGTAGTAGGCACAGGTAGAATAATTAATTAACTGACTGTTCAATGACATAAATACTGATACCAGCTTGAAATAAAAGTTTGTCTCTGTCACCTCCCCTATAAATAAAGAAGTTCTGTGTATCTTCTACCAGTAGTTCCTGACAGTATATTCTTAGACATCAGCAGACCGTTTTCACAATGTATTCTGTTTACAAATAAACTCATAAGCAATGGTGAACCTTCTAAAATGCCCCCCCCCCCCCCCCCCCAACCCCCCCCCCCCCCCCCCCCCCCCCCCCCCCCCCCCCCCCCCCCCCCCCCCCCCCCCCCCCCCCCCCCCCCCCCCCCCCCCCCCCCCCCCCAAAAAAAAAAAAAACATGACATATGCTCCAAGATCTGGTTTGTCTAATATTAATATTAATTTATTCAAGTCTAGGTTATACACCGATTTTGGGTCTCATATTCTGCAGCAAGTCGGTTTTCTTCAATATGCTAGAAAATAAAAATCCTGGTGTTAGACAATATCTGCTTATGGGTATGAGATGTCGCATAAAAATGGATCCTGGCACCCAGAAAGACTTTTGAAATCCATTTCAGTGTCAGGATGTATTTTTATTTATTAATTTTTTTTTTTTTAATTTAGTCATTGCCAATGTTTTTTTTTTTTACCCAATTTGAAATGCCCACTTGTTCTCCATATCCTGGTTCATCGCTGCAGCTCCCCTGGCAACTCAGGGAACAGAGGCTGCAACACGAGTTCTCCGAAACGTGCTCCTGCCAATCCATCACTTTACACACTGCGGATCCACAGCGAGGCCACCAGACCTATAGTGCTGGAGGACAACACAGATCTGATGGCTCCACTGCAGAACCGTAGGCGCCCTATCGGCCACAGGGGTCACTGGTGCGCGTTGAACCATGGATTCCCCTGCCAACCTAGACCCTCCCTACCCGGGCGGCTCTCGGCCAATTCTGCGCCGCCCCCTAGGAACTCCCGGTCACTGTCGGGTGTGACATTGCCTGGATTCGAACCTGCAATCTCCAGGCTATAGGGCACATACTGCACTCAGCGAGGAGCACTTTTACTGGCCCTGTGTCAGAAATGTTTTACATGAAATAATATAGGAATGAATAACTTGAAAGCCTTGTATTCTGTAAAGAAAGATATTCCAAATGTGAACAATGTCATTAGTTTGCAAGTACGGTATAAAGAGGTTAATGCTAATGAAAACCACACATGTTGTGCTCTTCCAGTCACTATGTAGGTCTCATCTATGTAGTTTAGAAAAAAAAACACACCATAGTAAACATTACAGCAAACATGTATTTTCATTTTAATAAACTATTTATCTGTAAGGTTGAAGAAAGTTTTCTTGCCTTATTTTCAGGTTGTCCAATTCTGTTTTCCTAGGTAATTAAGTGCACCTTTGCAGTGTCTTCAGATAAGCACATGTGCTTGTATGCAGGATTATTTTTTATCAATGTTACTGTCACCTTACCATGTAGATGTATAGTAATCTTGCATTTACACCTATCTTATTATATAGTGTCTATTAACCAGTTTAAGGAGAGGTTTGGCCTATCCTGCCCATTACTGTTGGTTTAAATACAGCAGCACCATCATTTTAAATTGTATCTCACCCCATATCACTTAATCACCTAAATATGTTAGAGTGACAAGCATATCAAATAAACTGAGGTAGGCACATTACACTTACATTTCAAGGAGGTGTTTAAAGCAAATGAAATTAAGACTTGTAAATGCGTATTTAATATATGCAGGATTGTTTGAATCCAGTTTTAAACGTAAGGTGTCATACGGATAAATCACCATTGAGTGTAGGCAGTAATGGAAAGTACAGTAGAGTGCACAATCATTGTTAGTGAGAAGACAGGATGGTCTCTTTGTTCTTGTTTATGGAATTGTATTAAATTATCCCTGGGGGTGTAGCCACATTCATTACAGTTCTATTATGCAATATCATTAAAACATGCCTAGCAGTGGCCAAGTTTCCGATGGCTGATTATAATGTTTATACAGTCCAATCCATCTACTGTGTAAAGCATCAACGAGAACAAGTAAAACTGTCCTAACAGAGGGAGACTGTTTCCAAATAACCAGAGTTTGTCATTGATAACACTATGTAACACATTTTTTGTTCCTGGGTAGTAAGTGTTATTTCCTAATTGCTTATGCCTCAAAAGTATAAAAAATGGCTATTATTCCCCACAAACTTTGCTTTTGTGACCAGGACAGTGATATTTTGAAATATCACTATTTCCAAAGAGAAAACGAGTGAATGTGTGTCTTTTCGTTCACATAAAGTAAAAAAAAAACCATATGAATCCAAATTAACATGTATTTATACTAAAGTAATACAAAAATGACTACAAAAGATTTAGAAGTGAGTAGTTTTTTGAGATTTATGATTATACTGTAAATTTACAGTATAATCATAAATTTTTGAGATATACGATTATACTGTAAATTTACAGTAGAATCATAAATCTCGAAAAACTACTCACTTCTAAATCTTTTGTAGTCATTTTTGTATTACTTTAGTATAAATACATGTTAATTTGGATTCATATGTTGTTTTTTTCTGACTGTGGAAGGGTTGTGGGTAATTCACTGACCAGGAGACAGACAGGTGTACTTGAAAACACCACACAAGTGCCCAGTTTTATTTTGCAGGGTGCCTTATTTCTTTTTAGCCCGCAGATGGCGCTGTGGGTCCGTGGTCTGATTTACCAACGATGGTAAATAGAACCACGGGCATACCAAGCGAGGGTACACAATACCGGCGCCCTTGCAGGTGCTTTGAAACAATAATTCAAAACAGAAGGCACAAAGAAACAGGGAAAATAAAACAGTAACAAAACTATAAAGAAAAGGTGCTGCACTCTGCAGCAATATCCCGGTCGCCGCTACCCGTGCGACCCGGATCACCGTCCTACGCTGCCGGCTAACTAGCCTGCTCATCTATACTTTTAAGGGGTCTGCCCAAGGGTTCCCCGCCCTCACTGTCTCGCTCTGAACCTCTGTTCCATTCTCTCCGACTGGTTCTCAGTCGTGGACAAGCGCTTCCGCACTCTCGGCGCGTTTAAAAGGGCAGATCTGAGGAAACTGCAGAGCATTTTTTTATAGGGCTAGCAATCTCCCAAGACTCGCCTCTCAGCCATTCAGAGAGGGGGAAAGTCCACACACCCACGTTCCCACCTCCCCATGTCACTGCCATGACTCACAGGCGGTTGTTGGACGACTGCCGCCCTCTTCCTGCAGTACTGTGAACATGCCAGCAGAGTCAGCACAGATCTCCCCCTGCTACACTGACTTTATGTGAATGAAAAGACACACATTCACTCGTTTTCTCATTGGAAATAGCGATATTTCAAAATATCACTGTCCTGGTCACAAAAGCAAAGTTTGTGGGGAATAATAGCCATTTTCTATACTTTTGAGGCATAAGAAATTATGCCTCAAAAGAAATAACACTTACTACCCAGGAACAAAAAAAATAAATAAAATTTGTTACACGGTGTCATGTATTCTTAAATTGCAGCGAGATCATCACTATTAATCAAGACCTATCAATGACAATTATCGACACACTATTGCATACTGATCGCACCAATAAACAATTCTATATACCTACTTTGCTGCATAGTATTGCTCATTGGATTAACAAAATAGCTCTTGGTATAAACAAAATAGCTCATTAAAGCTCATTATGTTAATGAATGTGTCAAAATTAGTTTTAATGGTTTACAAAACTCAAAAATGTTGAATTTGTCATTCAAGGTTGTTTTTAAAAAATCTATTTTGTCTGCTTGTTACTTTTTTTGCAGCCAACACAGACCATTTTAATCAACTTGTTACATTTTTAAAGATTGTTTCAATAGCGACTTGAGTTCCAGTGTTCCAATGTACATTTTAAAGAGTTTACTCATTAGCTAGGCTAACTGTTAAAGCCTTGGTTTTTGGATGATGTTGTTGATGGT